>NW_026960957.1:0-26690 GCF_021018805.1 Prinia subflava | reverse complement strand
TGCTGTGTTGGTTTTCTCAAGACACAAACCCTGTTTGTTCCCTGTGTTTTCAGCAAGCAGAGAAGCTGCTGCAGACACTTTCTTGCCCCTTTTTCACAAGTGAAGTATATTTTGTACCAGTTGGTGTGTTCCTCGTCTGCAAAGCAAGAGCAAAGGTTTTAGGACTTAAATTGCTTGATTTCCATGGAAGAGATATGTAGAAGACTGTGCTTTGCTGTTGCTGTGTTGGTTTTCTCAAGACACAAACCCTGTTTGTTCCCTGTGTTTTCAGCAAGCAGAGAAGCTGCTGCAGACACTTTCTTGCCCCTTTTCCACAAGTGAAGTATCTTTTGTACCAGTTGGTGTATTCCTCGTCTGCAGAGCAAGAGCAAAGGTTTTAGGATCTAAATTGCTTGTTTTCCATGGAAGAGCTATGTAGAACACTATGCTTTGCTGTTGCTGTGTTGGTTTTCTAAAGACACAAACCCTGTTTGTTCTCTATGTTTTCAGCAAGCAGAGAAGCTGCTGCAGACACTTTCTTGCTCCTTTTCCACTAGTGAAGTATATTTTGTACCAGTTGGTGTATTCCTCGTCTGGAGAGCAGGAGCAAAGGTTTTAGGACCTAAATTGCTTGATTTCCTTGGAAGAGATATGTAGAACACTGTGCTTTGCTGTTGCTGTGTTGGTTTTCTCAAGACACAAACCCTGTTTGTTCCCTGTGTTTTCAGCAAGCAGAGAAGCTGCTGCAGACACTTTCTTGCCCCTTTTCCACAAGTGAAGTATATTTTTTACCAGTTGGTGTATTCCTCGTCTGCAGAGCAAGAGCAAAGGTTTTAGGATCTAAATTGCTTGTTTTCCATGGAAGAGCTATGTAGAACACTATGCTTTGCTGTTGCTGTGTTGGTTTTCTCAAGACACAAACCCTGTTTGTTCCCTGTGTTTTCAGCAAGCAGAGAAGCTGCTGCAGACACTTTCTTGCCCCTTTTTCACAAGTGAAGTATATTTTGTACCAGTTGGTGTGTTCCTCGTCTGCAAAGCAAGAGCAAAGGTTTTAGGACTTAAATTGCTTGATTTCCATGGAAGAGATATGTAGAAGACTGTGCTTTGCTGTTGCTGTGTTGGTTTTCTCAAGACACAAACCCTGTTTGTTCCCTGTGTTTTCAGCAAGCAGAGAAGCTGCTGCAGACACTTTCTTGCCCCTTTTCCACAAGTGAAGTATATTTTGTACCAGTTGGTGTATTCCTCGTCTGCAGAGCAAGAGCAAAGGTTTTAGGATCTAAATTGCTTGTTTTCCATGGAAGAGCTATGTAGAACACTATGCTTTGCTGTTGCTGTGTTGGTTTTCTAAAGACACAAACCCTGTTTGTTCTCTGTGTTTTCAGCAAGCAGAGAAGCTGCTGCAGACACTTTCTTGCTCCTTTTCCACTAGTGAAGTATATTTTGTACCAGTTGGTGTATTCCTCGTCTGGAGAGCAGGAGCAAAGGTTTTAGGACCTAAATTGCTTGATTTCCATGGAAGAGATATGTAGAACACTGTGCTTTGCTGTTGCTGTGTTGGTTTTCTCAAGACACAAACCCTGTTTGTTCCCTGTGTTTTCAGCAAGCAGAGAAGCTGCTGCAGACACTTTCTTGCCCCTTTTCCACAAGTGAAGTATATTTTGTACCAGTTGGTGTATTCCTCGTCTGCAGAGCAAGAGCAAAGGTTTTAGGATCTAAATTGCTTGTTTTCCATGGAAGAGCTATGTAGAACACTATGCTTTGCTGTTGCTGTGTTGGTTTTCTCAAGACACAAACCCTGTTTGTTCCCTGTGTTTTCAGCAAGCAGAGAAGCTGCTGCAGACACTTTCTTGCCCCTTTTTCACAAGTGAAGTATATTTTGTACCAGTTGGTGTGTTCCTCGTCTGCAAAGCAAGAGCAAAGGTTTTAGGACTTAAATTGCTTGATTTCCATGGAAGAGATATGTAGAACACTGTGCTTTGCTGTTGCTGTGTTGGTTTTCTCAAGACACAAACCTGTTTGTTCCCTGTGTTTTCAGCAAGCAGAGAAGCTGCTGCAGACACTTTCTTGCCCCTTTTCCACAAGTGAAGTATATTTTGTACCAGTTGGTGTATTCCTCGTCTGCAGAGCAAGAGCAAAGGTTTTAGGATCTAAATTGCTTGTTTTCCATGGAAGAGCTCTGTAGAACACTATGCTTTGCTGTTGCTGTGTTGGTTTTCTCAAGACACAAGTCCTGTTGGTTGTCTGTGTTTGCAGCAAGCAGAGAAGCTGCTGCAGACACTTTCTTGCCCCTTTTTCACAATTGAAGTATATTTTGTACCAGTTGGTGTGTTCCTCGTCTGCAAAGCAAGAGCAAATGTGTTAGGACCTAAATTGCTTGATTTCCATGGAAGAGCTCTGTAGAACACTATGCTTTGCTGTTGCTGTGTCGGTTTTCTCAAGAAACAAACCCTGTTTGTTCTCTGTACTTGCAGCGAGCAGAGAAGCTCTTGAAGACACGTACCTGCTTTCTCCACTACTGACGTATATTTTGTACCAGTTGGTGTATTCCTCGTCTGCAGAGCAAGAGCAAAGGTTTTAGGATCTAAATTGCTTGTTTTCCATGGAAGAGCTCTGTAGAACACTATGCTTTGCTGTTGCTGTGTCGGTTTTCTCAAGAAACAAACCCTGTTTGTTCTCTGTGTTTTCAGCAAGCAGAGAAGCTGCTGCAGACACTTTCTTGCCCCTTTTCCACTAGTGAAGTATATTTTGTACCAGTTGGTGTATTCCTCGTCTGGAGAGCAGGAGCAAAGGTTTTAGGACCTAAATTGCTTGATTTCCTTGGAAGAGATATGTAGAACACTGTGCTTTGCTGTTGCTGTGTTGGTTTTCTCAAGACACAAACCCTGTTTGTTCCCTGTGTTTTCAGCAAGCAGAGAAGCTGCTGCAGACACTTTCTTGCCCCTTTTCCACAAGTGAAGTATATTTTGTACCAGTTGGTGTATTCCTCGTCTGCAGAGCAAGAGCAAAGGTTTTAGGATCTAAATTGCTTGTTTTCCATGGAAGAGCTATGTAGAACACTATGCTTTGCTGTTGCTGTGTTGGTTTTCTCAAGACACAAGTCCTGTTTGTTCCCTGTGTTTTCAGCAAGCAGAGAAGCTGCTGCAGACACTTTCTTGCCCCTTTTTACAAGTGAAGTATATTTTGTACCAGTTGGTGTGTTCCTCGTCTGCAAAGCAAGAGCAAAGGTGTTAGGACCTAAATTGCTTGATTTCCATGGAAGAGCTATTAAGAACACTATGCTTTGCTGTTGCTGTGTTGGTTTTCTCAAGAAACAAACCCTGTTTGTTCTCTGTACTTGCAGCGAGCAGAGAAGCTCTTGAAGACACGTACCTGCTTTCTCCACTACTGACGTATATTTTGTACCAGTTGGTGTATTCCTCGTCTGCAGAGCAAGAGCAAAGGTTTTAGGATCTAAATTGCTTGTTTTCCATGGAAGAGCTATGTAGAACACTATGCTTTGCTGTTGCTGTGTTGGTTTTCTCAAGACACAAGCCCTGTTTGTTCTCTGTGTTTTCAGCAAGCAGAGAAGCTGCTGCAGACACTTTCTTGCTCCTTTTCCACTAGTGAAGTATATTTTGTACCAGTTGGTGTATTCCTCGTCTGCAGAGCAAGAGCAAAGGTTTTAGGATCTAAATTGCTTGTTTTCCATGGAAGAGCTATGTAGAACACTATGCTTTGCTGTTGCTGTGTTGGTTTTCTCAAGACACAAAACCTGTTTGTTCCCTGTGTTTTCAGCAAGCAGAGAAGCTGCTGCAGACACTTTCTTGCCCCTTTTCCACAAGTGAAGTATATTTTGTACCAGTTGGTGTATTCCTCGTCTGCAGAGCAAGAGCAAAGGTTTTAGGATCTAAATTGCTTGTTTTCCATGGAAGAGCTATGTAGAACACTATGCTTTGCTGTTGTTGTGTTGGTTTTCTCAAGACACAAACCCTGTTTGTTCCCTGTGTTTTCAGCAAGCAGAGAAGCTGCTGCAGACACTTTCTTGCCCCTTTTTCACAAGTGAAGTATATTTTGTACCAGTTGGTGTGTTCCTCGTCTGCAAAGCAAGAGCAAAGGTTTTAGGACTTAAATTGCTTGATTTCCATGGAAGAGATATGTAGAACACTGTGCTTTGCTGTTGCTGTGTTGGTTTTCTCAAGACACAAACCCTGTTTGTTCCCTGTGTTTTCAGCAAGCAGAGAAGCTGCTGCAGACACTTTCTTGCCCCTTTTCCACAAGTGAAGTATATTTTGTACCAGTTGGTGTATTCCTCGTCTGCAGAGCAAGAGCAAAGGTTTTAGGATCTAAATTGCTTGTTTTCCATGGAAGAGCTCTGTAGAACACTATGCTTTGCTGTTGCTGTGTTGGTTTTCTCAAGACACAAGTCCTGCTGGTTGTCTGTGTTTGCAGCAAGCAGAGAAGCTGCTGCAGACACTTTCTTGCCCCTTTTTCACAAGTGAAGTATATTTTGTACCAGTTGGTGTGTTCCTCGTCTGCAAAGCAAGAGCAAATGTGTTAGGACCTAAATTGCTTGATTTCCATGGAAGAGCTCTGTAGAACACTATGCTTTGCTGTTGCTGTGTTGGTTTTCTCAAGAAACAAACCCTGTTTGTTCTCTGTACTTGCAGCGAGCAGAGAAGCTCTTGAAGACACGTACCTGCTTTCTCCACTACTGACGTATATTTTGTACCAGTTGGTGTATTCCTCGTCTGCAGAGCAAGAGCAAAGGTTTTAGGATCTAAATTGCTTGTTTTCCATGGAAGAGCTATGTAGAACACTATGGTTTTCGGTTGCTGTGTTTGTTTTCTCAAGACACAAGCCCTGTTTGTTCTCTGTGTTTTCAGCAAGCAGAGAAGCTGCTGCAGACACTTTCTTGCCCCTTTTCCACTAGTGAAGTATATTTTGTACCAGTTGGTGTATTCCTCGTCTGGAGAGCAGGAGCAAAGGTTTTAGGACCTAAATTGCTTGATTTCCTTGGAAGAGATATGTAGAACACTGTGCTTTGCTGTTGCTGTGTTGGTTTTCTCAAGACACAAACCCTGTTTGTTCCCTGTGTTTTCAGCAAGCAGAGAAGCTGCTGCAGACACTTTCTTGCCCCTTTTCCACAAGTGAAGTATATTTTGTACCAGTTGGTGTATTCCTCGTCTGCAGAGCAAGAGCAAAGGTTTTAGGATCTAAATTGCTTGTTTTCCATGGAAGAGCTATGTAGAACACTATGCTTTGCTGTTGCTGTGTTGGTTTTCTCAAGACACAAGTCCTGTTGGTTGTCTGTGTTTGCAGCAAGCAGAGAAGCTGCTGCAGACACTTTCTTGCCCCTTTTTACAAGTGAAGTATATTTTGTACCAGTTGGTGTGTTCCTCGTCTGCAGAGCAAGAGCAAAGGTTTTAGGACTTAAATTTCTTGATTTCCTTGGAAGAGATATGTAGAAGACTGTGCTTTGCTGTTGCTGTGTTGGTTTTCTCAAGACACAAACCCTGTTTGTTCCCTGTGTTTTCAGCAAGCAGAGAAGCTGCTGCAGACACTTTCTTGCCCCTTTTCCACAAGTGAAGTATATTTTGTGCCAGTTGGTGTATTCCTCGTCTGCAGAGACGGATCAAAGGTTTTAGGATCTAAATTGCTTGTTTTCCATGGAAGAGCTATGTAGAACACTATGCTTTGCTGTTGCTGTGTTGGTTTTCTCAAGACACAAGCCCTGTTTGTTCTCTGTGTTTTCAGCAAGCAGAGAAGCTGCTGCAGACACTTTCTTGCTCCTTTTCCACTAGTGAAGTATATTTTGTACCAGTTTGTGTATTCCTCGTCTGCAGAGCAAGAGCAAAGGTTTTAGGATCTAAATTGCTTGTTTTCCATGGAAGAGCTATGTAGAACACTATGCTTTGCTGTTGCTGTGTTGGTTTTCTCAAGACACAAACCCTGTTTGTTCCCTGTGTTTTCAGCAAGCAGAGAAGCTGCTGCAGACACTTTCTTGCCCCTTTTTCACAAGTGAAGTATATTTTGTACCAGTTGGTGTGTTCCTCGTCTGCAAAGCAAGAGCAAAGGTTTTAGGACTTAAATTGCTTGATTTCCATGGAAGAGATATGTAGAAGACTGTGCTTTGCTGTTGCTGTGTTGGTTTTCTCAAGACACAAACCCTGTTTGTTCCCTGTGTTTTCAGCAAGCAGAGAAGCTGCTGCAGACACTTTCTTGCCCCTTTTCCACAAGTGAAGTATATTTTGTACCAGTTGGTGTATTCCTCGTCTGCAGAGCAAGAGCAAAGGTGTTTTCCATGGAAGAGCTATGTAGAACACTATGCTTTGCTGTTGCTGTGTTGGTTTTCTCAAGACACAAACCCTGTTTGTTCCCTGTGTTTTCAGCAAGCAGAGAAGCTGCTGCAGACACTTCTTGCCCCTTTTCCACAAGTGAAGTATATTTTGTACCAGTTGGTGTATTCCTCGTCTGCAGAGCAAGAGCAAAGGTGTTAGGACCTAAATTGCTTGATTTCCATGGAAGAGCTCTGTAGAACACTATGCTTTGCTGTTGCTGTGTCGGTTTTCTCAAGAAACAAACCCTGTTTGTTCTCTGTACTTGCAGCGAGCAGAGAAGCTCTTGAAGACACGTACCTGCTTTCTCCACTACTGACGTATATTTTTGTACCAGTTGGTGTATTCCTCGTCTGGAGAGCAGGAGCAAAGGTTTTAGGACCTAAATTGCTTGATTTCCTTGGAAGAGATATGTAGAACACTGTGCTTTGCTGTTACTGTGTTGGTTTTCTCAAGACACAAGCCTTGTTAGTTGTATGTGTTTCCAGCCAGCAGAGAAGCTGCTGCAGACACTTTCTTGCCCCTTTTCCACAAGTGAAGTATATTTTGTACCAGTTGGTGTATTCCTCGTCTGCAGAGCAAGAGCAAAGGTTTTAGGATCTAAATTGCTTGTTTTCCATGGAAGAGCTATGTAGAACACTATGCTTTGCTGTTGCTGTGTTGGTTTTCTCAAGACACAAGCCCTGTTTGTTCTCTGTGTTTTCAGCAAGCAGAGAAGCTGCTGCAGACACTTTCTTGCTCCTTTTCCACTAGTGAAGTATATTTTTGTACCAGTTTGTGTATTCCTCGTCTGCAGAGCAAGAGCAAAGGTTTTAGGATCTAAATTGCTTGTTTTCCATGGAAGAGCTATGTAGAACACTATGCTTTGCTGTTGCTGTGTTGGTTTTCTCAAGACACAAACCCTGTTTGTTCCCTGTGTTTTCAGCAAGCAGAGAAGCTGCTGCAGACACTTTCTTGCCCCTTTTTCACAAGTGAAGTATATTTTTGTACCAGTTGGTGTGTTCCTCGTCTGCAAAGCAAGAGCAAAGGTTTTAGGACTTAAATTGCTTGATTTCCATGGAAGAGATATGTAGAAGACTGTGCTTTGCTGTTGCTGTGTTGGTTTTTCTCAAGACACAAACCCTGTTTGTTCCCTGTGTTTTCAGCAAGCAGAGAAGCTGCTGCAGACACTTTCTTGCCCCTTTTCCACAAGTGAAGTATCTTTTGTACCAGTTGGTGTGTTCCTCGTCTGCAGAGCAAGAGCAAAGGTTTTAGGATCTAAATTGCTTGTTTTCCATGGAAGAGCTATGTAGAACACTATGCTTTGCTGTTGCTGTGTTGGTTTTCTAAAGACACAAACCCTGTTTGTTCTCTGTGTTTTCAGCAAGCAGAGAAGCTGCTGCAGACACTTTCTTGCTCCTTTTCCACTAGTGAAGTATATTTTGTACCAGTTGGTGTATTCCTCGTCTGGAGAGCAGGAGCAAGGTTTTAGGACCTAAATTGCTTGATTTCCTTGGAAGAGATATGTAGAACACTGTGCTTTGCTGTTGCTGTGTTGGTTTTCTCAAGACACAAACCCTGTTTGTTCCCTGTGTTTTCAGCAAGCAGAGAAGCTGCTGCAGACACTTTCTTGCCCCTTTTCCACAAGTGAAGTATATTTTTTTACCAGTTGGTGTATTCCTCGTCTGCAGAGCAAGAGCAAAGGTTTTTAGGATCTAAATTGCTTGTTTTCCATGGAAGAGCTATGTAGAACACTATGCTTTGCTGTTGCTGTGTTGGTTTTCTCAAGACACAAACCCTGTTGTTCCCTGTGTTTTCAGCAAGCAGAGAAGCTGCTGCAGACACTTTCTTGCCCCTTTTTCACAAGTGAAGTATATTTTGTACCAGTTGGTGTGTTCCTCGTCTGCAAAGCAAGAGCAAAGGTTTTAGGACTTAAATTGCTTGATTTCCATGGAAGAGATATGTAGAAGACTGTGCTTTGCTGTTGCTGTGTTGGTTTTCTCAAGACACAAACCCTGTTTGTTCCCTGTGTTTTCAGCAAGCAGAGAAGCTGCTGCAGACACTTTCTTGCCCCTTTTCCACAAGTGAAGTATATTTTGTACCAGTTGGTGTATTCCTCGTCTGCAGAGCAAGAGCAAAGGTTTTAGGATCTAAATTGCTTGTTTTCCATGGAAGAGCTATGTAGAACACTATGCTTTGCTGTTGCTGTGTTGGTTTTCTAAAGACACAAACCCTGTTTGTTCTCTGTGGTTTCAGCAAGCAGAGAAGCTGCTGCAGACACTTTCTTGCTCCTTTTCCACTAGTGAAGTATATTTTTGTACCAGTTGGTGTATTCCTCGTCTGGAGAGACGGATCAAAGGTTTTAGGACCTAAATTGCTTGATTTCCATGGAAGAGATATGTAGAACACTGTGCTTTGCTCGTTGCTGTGTTGGTTTTCTCAAGACACAAACCCTGTTTGTTCCCTGTGTTTTCAGCAAGCAGAGAAGCTGCTGCAGACACTTTCTTGCCCCTTTTCCACAAGTGAAGTATATTTTTGTACCAGTTGGTGTATTCCTCGTCTGCAGAGCAAGAGCAAAGGTTTTAGGATCTAAATTGCTTGTTTTCCATGGAAGAGCTATGTAGAACACTATGCTTTGCTGTTGCTGTGTTGGTTTTCTCAAGACACAAACCTGTTTGTTCCCTGTGTTTCAGCAAGCAGAGAAGCTGCTGCAGACACTTTTCTTGCCCCTTTTTCACAAGTGAAGTATATTTTTGTACCAGTTGGTGTGTTCCTCGTCTGCAAAGCAAGAGCAAAGGTTTTAGGACTTAAATTGCTTGATTTCCATGGAAGAGATATGTAGAACACTGTGCTTTTGCTGTTGCTGTGTTGGTTTTCTCAAGACACAAACCTGTTTGTTCCCTGTGTTTTCAGCAAGCAGAGAAGCTGCTGCAGACACTTTCTTGCCCCTTTTCCACAAGTGAAGTATATTTTGTACCAGTTGGTGTATTCCTCGTCTGCAGAGCAAGAGCAAAGGTTTTAGGATCTAAATTGCTTGTTTTCCATGGAAGAGCTCTGTAGAACACTATGCTTTGCTGTTGCTGTGTTGGTTTTCTCAAGACACAAGTCTGTTGGTTGTCTGTGTTTGCAGCAAGCAGAGAAGCTGCTGCAGACACTTTCTTGCCCCTTTTTCACAAGTGAAGTATATTTTGTACCAGTTGGTGTGTTCCTCGTCTGCAAAGCAAGAGCAAATGTGTTAGGACCTAAATTGCTTGATTTCCATGGAAGAGCTCTGTAGAACACTATGCTTTTGCTGTTGCTGTGTTGGTTTTCTCAAGAAACAAACCCTGTTTGTTCTCTGTACTTGCAGCGAGCAGAGAAGCTCTTGAAGACACGTACCTGCTTTCTCCACTACTGACGTATATTTTGTACCAGTTGGTGTATTCCTCGTCTGCAGAGCAAGAGCAAAGGTTTTAGGATCTAAATTGCTTGTTTTCCATGGAAGAGCTATGTAGAACCACTATGGTTTTCGGTTGCTGTGTTTGTTTTTCTCAAGACACAAGCCCTGTTTGTTCTCTGTGTTTTCAGCAAGCAGAGAAGCTGCTGCAGACACTTTCTTGCCCCTTTTCCACTAGTGAAGTATATTTTGTACCAGTTTGGTGTATTCCTCGTCTGGAGAGCAGGAGCAAAGGTTTTAGGACCTAAATTGCTTGATTTCCTTGGAAGAGATATGTAGAACACTGTGCTTTGCTGTTGCTGTGTTGGTTTTCTCAAGACACAAACCCTGTTTGTTCCCTGTGTTTTCAGCAAGCAGAGAAGCTGCTGCAGACACTTTCTTGCCCCTTTTCCACAAGTGAAGTATATTTTGTACGCAGTTGGTGTATTCCTCGTCTGCAGAGCAAGAGCAAAGGTTTTAGGATCTAAATTGCTTGTTTTTCCATGGAAGAGCTATGTAGAACACTATGCTTTGCTGTTGCTGTGTTGGTTTTCTCAAGACACAAGTCCTGTTTGTTCCCTGTGTTTTCAGCAAGCAGAGAAGCTGCTGCAGACACTTTCTTGCCCCTTTTTTACAAGTGAAGTATATTTTGTACCAGTTGGTGTGTTCCTCGTCTGCAAAGCAAGAGCAAAGGTGTTAGGACCTAAATTGCTTGATTTCCATGGAAGAGCTATTAAGAACACTATGCTTTGCTGTTGCTGTGTTGGTTTTCTCAAGAAACAAACCCTGTTTGTTCTCTGTACTTGCAGCGAGCAGAGAAGCTCTTGAAGACACGTACTGCTTTCTCCACTACTGACGTATATTTTGTACCAGTTGGTGTATTCCTCGTCTGCAGAGCAAGAGCAAAGGTTTTAGGATCTAAATTGCTTGTTTTCCATGGAAGAGCTATGTAGAACACTATGCTTTGCTGTTGCTGTGTTGGTTTTCTCAAGACACAAGCCCTGTTTGTTCTCTGTGTTTTCAGCAAGCAGAGAAGCTGCTGCAGACACTTTCTTGCTCCTTTTCCACTAGTGAAGTATATTTTGTACCAGTTGGTGTATTCCTCGTCTGCAAAGCAAGAGCAAAGGTTTTAGGATCTAAATTGTAAATTGCTTGTTTTCCATGGAAGAGCTATGTAGAACACTATGCTTTGCTGTTGCTGTGTTGGTTTTCTCAAGACACAAACCCTGTTTGTTCCCTGTGTTTTCAGCAAGCAGAGAAGCTGCTGCAGACACTTTCTTGCCCCTTTTCCACAAGTGAAGTATATTTTGTACCAGTTGGTGTATTCCTCGTCTGCAGAGCAAGAGCAAAGGTTTTAGGATCTAAATTGCTTGTTTTCCATGGAAGAGCTATGTAGAACACTATGCTTTGCTGTTGCTGTGTTGGTTTTCTCAAGACACAAACCCTGTTTGTTCCCTGTGTTTTCAGCAAGCAGAGAAGCTGCTGCAGACACTTTCTTGCCCCTTTTTCACAAGTGAAGTATATTTTGTACCAGTTGGTGTGTTCCTCGTCTGCAAAGCAAGAGCAAAGGTTTTAGGACTTAAATTGCTTGATTTCCATGGAAGAGATATGTAGAACACTGTGCTTTGCTGTTGCTGTGTTGGTTTTCTCAAGACACAAACCCTGTTTGTTCCCTGTGTTTTCAGCAAGCAGAGAAGCTGCTGCAGACACTTTCTTGCCCCTTTTCCACAAGTGAAGTATATTTTGTACCAGTTGGTGTATTCCTCGTCTGCAGAGCAAGAGCAAAGGTTTTAGGATCTAAATTGCTTGTTTTCCATGGAAGAGCTCTGTAGAACACTATGCTTTGCTGTTGCTGTGTTGGTTTTCTCAAGACACAAGTCCTGCTGGTTGTCTGTGTTTGCAGCAAGCAGAGAAGCTGCTGCAGACACTTTCTTGCCCCTTTTTCACAAGTGAAGTATATTTTGTACCAGTTGGTGTGTTCCTCGTCTGCAAAGCAAGAGCAAATGTGTTAGGACCTAAATTGCTTGATTTCCATGGAAGAGCTCTGTAGAACACTATGCTTTGCTGTTGCTGTGTTGGTTTTCTCAAGAAACAAACCCTGTTTGTTCTCTGTACTTGCAGCGAGCAGAGAAGCTCTTGAAGACACGTACCTGCTTTCTCCACTACTGACGTATATTTTGTACCAGTTGGTGTATTCCTCGTCTGCAGAGCAAGAGCAAAGGTTTTAGGATCTAAATTGCTTGTTTTCCATGGAAGAGCTATGTAGAACACTATGGTTTTCGGTTGCTGTGTTTGTTTTCTCAAGACACAAGCCCTGTTTGTTCTCTGTGTTTTCAGCAAGCAGAGAAGCTGCTGCAGACACTTTCTTGCCCCTTTTCCACTAGTGAAGTATATTTTGTACCAGTTGGTGTATTCCTCGTCTGGAGAGCAGGAGCAAAGGTTTTAGGACCTAAATTGCTTGATTTCCTTGGAAGAGATATGTAGAACACTGTGCTTTGCTGTTGCTGTGTTGGTTTTCTCAAGACACAAACCCTGTTTGTTCCCTGTGTTTTCAGCAAGCAGAGAAGCTGCTGCAGACACTTTCTTGCCCCTTTTCCACAAGTGAAGTATATTTTGTACCAGTTGGTGTATTCCTCGTCTGCAGAGCAAGAGCAAAGGTTTTAGGATCTAAATTGCTTGTTTTCCATGGAAGAGCTATGTAGAACACTATGCTTTGCTGTTGCTGTGTTGGTTTTCTCAAGACACAAGTCCTGTTGGTTGTCTGTGTTTGCAGCAAGCAGAGAAGCTGCTGCAGACACTTTCTTGCCCCTTTTTACAAGTGAAGTATATTTTGTACCAGTTGGTGTGTTCCTCGTCTGCAGAGCAAGAGCAAAGGTTTTAGGACTTAAATTTCTTGATTTCCTTGGAAGAGATATGTAGAAGACTGTGCTTTGCTGTTGCTGTGTTGGTTTTCTCAAGACACAAACCCTGTTTGTTCCCTGTGTTTTCAGCAAGCAGAGAAGCTGCTGCAGACACTTTCTTGCCCCTTTTCCACAAGTGAAGTATATTTTGTACCAGTTGGTTGTATTCCTCGTCTGCAGAGACGGATCAAAGGTTTTAGGATCTAAATTGCTTGTTTTCCATGGAAGAGCTATGTAGAACACTATGCTTTGCTGTTGCTGTGTTGGTTTTCTCAAGACACAACCCTGTTTGTTCTCTGTGTTTTCAGCAAGCAGAGAAGCTGCTGCAGACACTTTCTTGCTCCTTTTCCACTAGTGAAGTATATTTTGTACCAGTTTGTGTATTCCTCGTCTGCAGAGCAAGAGCAAAGGTTTTAGGATCTAAATTGCTTGTTTTCCATGGAAGAGCTATGTAGAACACTATGCTTTGCTGTTGCTGTGTTGGTTTTCTCAAGACACAAACCCTGTTTGTTCCCTGTGTTTTCAGCAAGCAGAGAAGCTGCTGCAGACACTTTCTTGCCCCTTTTTCACAAGTGAAGTATATTTTGTACCAGTTGGTGTGTTCCTCGTCTGCAAAGCAAGAGCAAAGGTTTTAGGACTTAAATTGCTTGATTTCCATGGAAGAGATATGTAGAAGACTGTGCTTTGCTGTTGCTGTGTTGGTTTTCTCAAGACACAAACCCTGTTTGTTCCCTGTGTTTTCAGCAAGCAGAGAAGCTGCTGCAGACACTTTCTTGCCCCTTTTCCACAAGTGAAGTATATTTTTTACCAGTTGGTGTATTCCTCGTCTGCAGAGCAAGAGCAAATGTTTTAGGATCTAAATTGCTTGTTTTCCATGGAAGAGCTATGTAGAACACTATGCTTTGCTGTTGCTGTGTTGGTTTTCTCAAGACACAAACCCTGTTTGTTCCCTGTGTTTTCAGCAAGCAGAGAAGCTGCTGCAGACACTTTCTTGCCCCTTTTTCACAAGTGAAGTATATTTTGTACCAGTTGGTGTGTTCCTCGTCTGCAAAGCAAGAGCAAAGGTTTTAGGACTTAAATTGCTTGATTTCCATGGAAGAGATATGTAGAAGACTGTGCTTTGCTGTTGCTGTGTTGGTTTTCTCAAGACACAAACCCTGTTTGTTCCCTGTGTTTTCAGCAAGCAGAGAAGCTGCTGCAGACACTTTCTTGCCCCTTTTCCACAAGTGAAGTATATTTTGTACCAGTTGGTGTATTCCTCGTCTGCAGAGACGGATCAAAGGTTTTAGGATCTAAATTGCTTGTTTTCCATGGAAGAGCTATGTAGAACACTATGCTTTGCTGTTGCTGTGTTGGTTTTCTCAAGACACAAACCCTGTTTGTTCCCTGTGTTTTCAGCAAGCAGAGAAGCTGCTGCAGACACTTTCTTGCCCCTTTTCCACAAGTGAAGTATCTTTTGTACCAGTTGGTGTATTCCTCGTCTGCAGAGCAAGAGCAAAGGTGTTAGGACCTAAATTGCTTGATTTCCATGGAAGAGCTCTGTAGAACACTATGCTTTGCTGTTGCTGTGTCGGTTTTCTCAAGAAACAAACCCTGTTTGTTCTCTGTACTTGCAGCGAGCAGAGAAGCTCTTGAAGACACGTACCTGCTTTCTCCACTACTGACGTATATTTTGTACCAGTTGGTGTATTCCTCGTCTGGAGAGCAGGAGCAAAGGTTTTAGGACCTAAATTGCTTGATTTCCTTGGAAGAGATATGTAGAACACTGTGCTTTGCTGTTACTGTGTTGGTTTTCTCAAGACACAAGCCTTGTTAGTTGTATGTGTTTCCAGCCAGCAGAGAAGCTGCTGCAGACACTTTCTTGCCCCTTTTCCACAAGTGAAGTATATTTTGTACCAGTTGGTGTATTCCTCGTCTGCAGAGCAAGAGCAAAGGTTTTAGGATCTAAATTGCTTGTTTTCCATGGAAGAGCTATGTAGAACACTATGCTTTGCTGTTGCTGTGTTGGTTTTCTCAAGACACAAACCCTGTTTGTTCCCTGTGTTTTCAGCAAGCAGAGAAGCTGCTGCAGACACTTTCTTGCCCCTTTTTCACAAGTGAAGTATATTTTGTACCAGTTGGTGTGTTCCTCGTCTGCAAAGCAAGAGCAAAGGTTTTAGGACTTAAATTTCTTGATTTCCTTGGAAGAGATATGTAGAAGACTGTGCTTTGCTGTTGCTGTGTTGGTTTTCTCAAGACACAAACCCTGTTTGTTCCCTGTGTTTTCAGCAAGCAGAGAAGCTGCTGCAGACACTTTCTTGCCCCTTTTCCACAAGTGAAGTATATTTTGTACCAGTTGGTGTATTCCTCGTCTGCAGAGACGGATCAAAGGTTTTAGGATCTAAATTGCTTGTTTTCCATGGAAGAGCTATGTAGAACACTATGCTTTGCTGTTGCTGTGTTGGTTTTCTCAAGACACAAGCCCTGTTTGTTCTCTGTGTTTTCAGCAAGCAGAGAAGCTGCTGCAGACACTTTCTTGCTCCTTTTCCACTAGTGAAGTATATTTTGTACCAGTTTGTGTATTCCTCGTCTGCAGAGCAAGAGCAAAGGTTTTAGGATCTAAATTGCTTGTTTTCCATGGAAGAGCTATGTAGAACACTATGCTTTGCTGTTGCTGTGTTGGTTTTCTCAAGACACAAACCCTGTTTGTTCCCTGTGTTTTCAGCAAGCAGAGAAGCTGCTGCAGACACTTTCTTGCCCCTTTTTCACAAGTGAAGTATATTTTGTACCAGTTGGTGTGTTCCTCGTCTGCAAAGCAAGAGCAAAGGTTTTAGGACTTAAATTGCTTGATTTCCATGGAAGAGATATGTAGAAGACTGTGCTTTGCTGTTGCTGTGTTGGTTTTCTCAAGACACAAACCCTGTTTGTTCCCTGTGTTTTCAGCAAGCAGAGAAGCTGCTGCAGACACTTTCTTGCCCCTTTTCCACAAGTGAAGTATATTTTGTACCAGTTGGTGTATTCCTCGTCTGCAGAGCAAGAGCAAATGTTTTAGGATCTAAATTGCTTGTTTTCCATGGAAGAGCTATGTAGAACACTATGCTTTGCTGTTGCTGTGTTGGTTTTCTAAAGACACAAACCCTGTTTGTTCCCTGTGTTTGCAGCAAGCAGAGAAGCTGCTGCAGACACTTTCTTGCTCCTTTTCCACTAGTGAAGTATATTTTGTACCAGTTGGTGTATTCCTCGTCTGGAGAGCAGGAGCAAAGGTTTTAGGACCTAAATTGCTTGATTTCCTTGGAAGAGATATGTAGAACACTGTGCTTTGCTGTTGCTGTGTTGGTTTTCTCAAGACACAAACCCTGTTTGTTCCCTGTGTTTTCAGCAAGCAGAGAAGCTGCTGCAGACACTTTCTTGCCCCTTTTCCACAAGTGAAGTATATTTTGTACCAGTTGGTGTATTCCTCGTCTGCAGAGCAAGAGCAAAGGTTTTAGGATCTAAATTGCTTGTTTTCCATGGAAGAGCTATGTAGAACACTATGCTTTGCTGTTGCTGTGTTGGTTTTCTCAAGACACAAACCCTGTTTGTTCCCTGTGTTTTCAGCAAGCAGAGAAGCTGCTGCAGACACTTTCTTGCCCCTTTTTCACAAGTGAAGTATATTTTGTACCAGTTGGTGTGTTCCTCGTCTGCAAAGCAAGAGCAAAGGTTTTAGGACCTAAATTGCTTGATTTCCTTGGAAGAGATATGTAGAAGACTGTGCTTTGCTGTTGCTGTGTTGGTTTTCTCAAGACACAAACCCTGTTTGTTCCCTGTGTTTTCAGCAAGCAGAGAAGCTGCTGCAGACACTTTCTTGCCCCTTTTCCACAAGTGAAGTATATTTTGTACCAGTTGGTGTATTCCTCGTCTGCAGAGACGGATCAAAGGTTTTAGGATCTAAATTGCTTGTTTTCCATGGAAGAGCTATGTAGAACACTATGCTTTGCTGTTGCTGTGTTGGTTTTCTCAAGACACAAACCCTGTTTGTTCCCTGTGTTTTCAGCAAGCAGAGAAGCTGCTGCAGACACTTTCTTGCCCCTTTTCCACAAGTGAAGTATATTTTGTACCAGTTGGTGTATTCCTCGTCTGCAGAGCAAGAGCAAAGGTGTTAGGACCTAAATTGCTTGATTTCCATGGAAGAGCTCTGTAGAACACTATGCTTTGCTGTTGCTGTGTCGGTTTTCTCAAGAAACAAACCCTGTTTGTTCTCTGTACTTGCAGCGAGCAGAGAAGCTCTTGAAGACACGTACCTGCTTTCTCCACTACTGACGTATATTTTGTACCAGTTGGTGTATTCCTCGTCTGGAGAGCAGGAGCAAAGGTTTTAGGACCTAAATTGCTTGATTTCCTTGGAAGAGATATGTAGAACACTGTGCTTTGCTGTTACTGTGTTGGTTTTCTCAAGACACAAGCCTTGTTAGTTGTATGTGTTTCCAGCCAGCAGAGAAGCTGCTGCAGACACTTTCTTGCCCCTTTTCCACAAGTGAAGTATATTTTGTACCAGTTGGTGTATTCCTCGTCTGCAGAGCAAGAGCAAAGGTTTTAGGATCTAAATTGCTTGTTTTCCATGGAAGAGCTATGTAGAACACTATGCTTTGCTGTTGCTGTGTTGGTTTTCTCAAGACACAAGCCCTGTTTGTTCTCTGTGTTTTCAGCAAGCAGAGAAGCTGCTGCAGACACTTTCTTGCTCCTTTTCCACTAGTGAAGTATATTTTGTACCAGTTTGTGTATTCCTCGTCTGCAGAGCAAGAGCAAAGGTTTTAGGATCTAAATTGCTTGTTTTCCATGGAAGAGCTATGTAGAACACTATGCTTTGCTGTTGCTGTGTTGGTTTTCTCAAGACACAAACCCTGTTTGTTCCCTGTGTTTTCAGCAAGCAGAGAAGCTGCTGCAGACACTTTCTTGCCCCTTTTTCACAAGTGAAGTATATTTTGTACCAGTTGGTGTGTTCCTCGTCTGCAAAGCAAGAGCAAAGGTTTTAGGACTTAAATTGCTTGATTTCCATGGAAGAGATATGTAGAAGACTGTGCTTTGCTGTTGCTGTGTTGGTTTTCTCAAGACACAAACCCTGTTTGTTCCCTGTGTTTTCAGCAAGCAGAGAAGCTGCTGCAGACACTTTCTTGCCCCTTTTCCACAAGTGAAGTATCTTTTGTACCAGTTGGTGTATTCCTCGTCTGCAGAGCAAGAGCAAATGTTTTAGGATCTAAATTGCTTGTTTTCCATGGAAGAGCTATGTAGAACACTATGCTTTGCTGTTGCTGTGTTGGTTTTCTAAAGACACAAACCCTGTTTGTTCTCTGTGTTTTCAGCAAGCAGAGAAGCTGCTGCAGACACTTTCTTGCTCCTTTTCCACTAGTGAAGTATATTTTGTACCAGTTGGTGTATTCCTCGTCTGGAGAGCAGGAGCAAAGGTTTTAGGACCTAAATTGCTTGATTTCCTTGGAAGAGATATGTAGAACACTGTGCTTTGCTGTTGCTGTGTTGGTTTTCTCAAGACACAAACCCTGTTTGTTCCCTGTGTTTTCAGCAAGCAGAGAAGCTGCTGCAGACACTTTCTTGCCCCTTTTCCACAAGTGAAGTATATTTTGTACCAGTTGGTGTGTTCCTCGTCTGCAAAGCAAGAGCAAAGGTTTTAGGACTTAAATTGCTTGATTTCCATGGAAGAGATATGTAGAAGACTGTGCTTTGCTGTTGCTGTGTTGGTTTTCTCAAGACACAAACCCTGTTTGTTCCCTGTGTTTTCAGCAAGCAGAGAAGCTGCTGCAGACACTTTCTTGCCCCTTTTCCACAAGTGAAGTATATTTTGTACCAGTTGGTGTATTCCTCGTCTGCAGAGCAAGAGCAAAGGTTTTAGGATCTAAATTGCTTGTTTTCCATGGAAGAGCTATGTAGAACACTATGCTTTGCTGTTGCTGTGTTGGTTTTCTCAAGACACAAACCCTGTTTGTTCCCTGTGTTTTCAGCAAGCAGAGAAGCTGCTGCAGACACTTTTTTGCTCCTTTTCCACTAGTGAAGTATATTTTGTACCAGTTGGTGTATTCCTCGTCTGGAGAGCAGGAGCAAAGGTTTTAGGACCTAAATTGCTTGATTTCCTTGGAAGAGATATGTAGAACACTGTGCTTTGCTGTTGCTGTGTTGGTTTTCTCAAGACACAAACCCTGTTTGTTCCCTGTGTTTTCAGCAAGCAGAGAAGCTGCTGCAGACACTTTCTTGCCCCTTTTCCACAAGTGAAGTATATTTTGTACCAGTTGGTGTATTCCTCGTCTGCAGAGCAAGAGCAAAGGTTTTAGGATCTAAATTGCTTGTTTTCCATGGAAGAGCTATGTAGAACACTATGCTTTGCTGTTGCTGTGTTGGTTTTCTCAAGACACAAACCCTGTTTGTTCCCTGTGTTTTCAGCAAGCAGAGAAGCTGCTGCAGACACTTTCTTGCCCCTTTTCCACAAGTGAAGTATATTTTGTACCAGTTTGTGTATTCCTTGTCTGCAGAGCAAGAGCAAAGGTTTTAGGATCTAAATTGCTTGTTTTCCATGGAAGAGCTCTGTAGAACACTATGCTTTGCTGTTGCTGTGTTGGTTTTCTCAAGACACAAGTCCTGTTGGTTGTCTGTGTTTGCAGCAAGCAGAGAAGCTGCTGCAGACACTTTCTTGCCCCTTTTTCACAAGTGAAGTATATTTTGTACCAGTTGGTGTGTTCCTCGTCTGCAAAGCAAGAGCAAATGTGTTAGGACCTAAATTGCTTGATTTCCATGGAAGAGCTATTAAGAACACTATGCTTTGCTGTTGCTGTGTTGGTTTTCTCAAGAAACAAACCCTGTTTGTTCTCTGTACTTGCAGCGAGCAGAGAAGCTCTTGAAGACACGTACCTGCTTTCTCCACTACTGACGTATATTTTGTACCAGTTGGTGTATTCCTCGTCTGCAGAGCAAGAGCAAAGGTTTTAGGATCTAAATTGCTTGTTTTCCATGGAAGAGCTATGTAGAACACTATGGTTTTCGGTTGCTGTGTTTGTTTTCTCAAGACACAAGCCCTGTTTGTTCTCTGTGTTTTCAGCAAGCAGAGAAGCTGCTGCAGACACTTTCTTGCCCCTTTTCCACTAGTGAAGTATATTTTGTACCAGTTGGTGTATTCCTCGTCTGGAGAGCAGGAGCAAAGGTTTTAGGACCTAAATTGCTTGATTTCCTTGGAAGAGATATGTAGAACACTGTGCTTTGCTGTTGCTGTGTTGGTTTTCTCAAGACACAAACCCTGTTTGTTCCCTGTGTTTTCAGCAAGCAGAGAAGCTGCTGCAGACACTTTCTTGCCCCTTTTCCACAAGTGAAGTATATTTTGTACCAGTTGGTGTATTCCTCGTCTGCAGAGCAAGAGCAAAGGTTTTAGGATCTAAATTGCTTGTTTTCCATGGAAGAGCTATGTAGAACACTATGCTTTGCTGTTGCTGTGTTGGTTTTCTCAAGACACAAGTCCTGTTGGTTGTCTGTGTTTGCAGCAAGCAGAGAAGCTGCTGCAGACACTTTCTTGCCCCTTTTTACAAGTGAAGTATATTTTGTACCAGTTGGTGTGTTCCTCGTCTGCAGAGCAAGAGCAAAGGTTTTAGGACTTAAATTTCTTGATTTCCTTGGAAGAGATATGTAGAAGACTGTGCTTTGCTGTTGCTGTGTTGGTTTTCTCAAGACACAAACCCTGTTTGTTCCCTGTGTTTTCAGCAAGCAGAGAAGCTGCTGCAGACACTTTCTTGCCCCTTTTCCACAAGTGAAGTATATTTTGTACCAGTTGGTGTATTCCTCGTCTGCAGAGACGGATCAAAGGTTTTAGGATCTAAATTGCTTGTTTTCCATGGAAGAGCTATGTAGAACACTATGCTTTGCTGTTGCTGTGTTGGTTTTCTCAAGACACAAGCCCTGTTTGTTCTCTGTGTTTTCAGCAAGCAGAGAAGCTGCTGCAGACACTTTCTTGCTCCTTTTCCACTAGTGAAGTATATTTTGTACCAGTTTGTGTATTCCTCGTCTGCAGAGCAAGAGCAAAGGTTTTAGGATCTAAATTGCTTGTTTTCCATGGAAGAGCTATGTAGAACACTATGCTTTGCTGTTGCTGTGTTGGTTTTCTCAAGACACAAACCCTGTTTGTTCCCTGTGTTTTCAGCAAGCAGAGAAGCTGCTGCAGACACTTTCTTGCCCCTTTTTCACAAGTGAAGTATATTTTGTACCAGTTGGTGTGTTCCTCGTCTGCAAAGCAAGAGCAAAGGTTTTAGGACTTAAATTGCTTGATTTCCATGGAAGAGATATGTAGAAGACTGTGCTTTGCTGTTGCTGTGTTGGTTTTCTCAAGACACAAACCCTGTTTGTTCCCTGTGTTTTCAGCAAGCAGAGAAGCTGCTGCAGACACTTTCTTGCCCCTTTTCCACAAGTGAAGTATATTTTTTACCAGTTGGTGTATTCCTCGTCTGCAGAGCAAGAGCAAAGGTTTTAGGATCTAAATTGCTTGTTTTCCATGGAAGAGCTATGTAGAACACTATGCTTTGCTGTTGCTGTGTTGGTTTTCTCAAGACACAAACCCTGTTTGTTCCCTGTGTTTTCAGCAAGCAGAGAAGCTGCTGCAGACACTTTCTTGCCCCTTTTTCACAAGTGAAGTATATTTTGTACCAGTTGGTGTGTTCCTCGTCTGCAAAGCAAGAGCAAAGGTTTTAGGACTTAAATTGCTTGATTTCCATGGAAGAGATATGTAGAAGACTGTGCTTTGCTGTTGCTGTGTTGGTTTTCTCAAGACACAAACCCTGTTTGTTCCCTGTGTTTTCAGCAAGCAGAGAAGCTGCTGCAGACACTTTCTTGCCCCTTTTCCACTAGTGAAGTATATTTTGTACCAGTTGGTGTATTCCTCGTCTGCAGAGACGGATCAAAGGTTTTAGGATCTAAATTGCTTGTTTTCCATGGAAGAGCTATGTAGAACACTATGCTTTGCTGTTGCTGTGTTGGTTTTCTAAAGACACAAACCCTGTTTGTTCCCTGTGTTTTCAGCAAGCAGAGAAGCTGCTGCAGACACTTTCTTGCCCCTTTTCCACAAGTGAAGTATATTTTGTACCAGTTGGTGTATTCCTCGTCTGCAGAGCAAGAGCAAAGGTGTTAGGACCTAAATTGCTTGATTTCCATGGAAGAGCTCTGTAGAACACTATGCTTTGCTGTTGCTGTGTCGGTTTTCTCAAGAAACAAACCCTGTTTGTTCTCTGTACTTGCAGCGAGCAGAGAAGCTCTTGAAGACACGTACCTGCTTTCTCCACTACTGACGTATATTTTGTACCAGTTGGTGTATTCCTCGTCTGGAGAGCAGGAGCAAAGGTTTTAGGACCTAAATTTCTTGATTTCCTTGGAAGAGATATGTAGAAGACTGTGCTTTGCTGTTGCTGTGTTGGTTTTCTCAAGACACAAACCCTGTTTGTTCCCTGTGTTTTCAGCAAGCAGAGAAGCTGCTGCAGACACTTTCTTGCCCCTTTTCCACAAGTGAAGTATATTTTTTACCAGTTGGTGTATTCCTCGTCTGCAGAGCAAGAGCAAAGGTTTTAGGATCTAAATTGCTTGTTTTCCATGGAAGAGCTATGTAGAACACTATGCTTTGCTGTTGCTGTGTTGGTTTTCTCAAGACACAAACCCTGTTTGTTCCCTGTGTTTTCAGCAAGCAGAGAAGCTGCTGCAGACACTTTCTTGCCCCTTTTTCACAAGTGAAGTATATTTTGTACCAGTTGGTGTGTTCCTCGTCTGCAAAGCAAGAGCAAAGGTTTTAGGACTTAAATTGCTTGATTTCCATGGAAGAGATATGTAGAAGACTGTGCTTTGCTGTTGCTGTGTTGGTTTTCTCAAGACACAAACCCTGTTTGTTCCCTGTGTTTTCAGCAAGCAGAGAAGCTGCTGCAGACACTTTCTTGCCCCTTTTCCACAAGTGAAGTATATTTTGTACCAGTTGGTGTATTCCTCGTCTGCAGAGACGGATCAAAGGTTTTAGGATCTAAATTGCTTGTTTTCCATGGAAGAGCTATGTAGAACACTATGCTTTGCTGTTGCTGTGTTGGTTTTCTAAAGACACAAACCCTGTTTGTTCCCTGTGTTTTCAGCAAGCAGAGAAGCTGCTGCAGACACTTTCTTGCCCCTTTTCCACAAGTGAAGTATATTTTGTACCAGTTGGTGTATTCCTCGTCTGCAGAGCAAGAGCAAAGGTGTTAGGACCTAAATTGCTTGATTTCCATGGAAGAGCTCTGTAGAACACTATGCTTTGCTGTTGCTGTGTCGGTTTTCTCAAGAAACAAACCCTGTTTGTTCTCTGTACTTGCAGCGAGCAGAGAAGCTCTTGAAGACACGTACCTGCTTTCTCCACTACTGACGTATATTTTGTACCAGTTGGTGTATTCCTCGTCTGGAGAGCAGGAGCAAAGGTTTTAGGACCTAAATTGCTTGATTTCCTTGGAAGAGATATGTAGAACACTGTGCTTTGCTGTTACTGTGTTGGTTTTCTCAAGACACAAGCCTTGTTAGTTGTATGTGTTTCCAGCCAGCAGAGAAGCTGCTGCAGACACTTTCTTGCCCCTTTTCCACAAGTGAAGTATATTTTGTACCAGTTGGTGTATTCCTCGTCTGCAGAGCAAGAGCAAAGGTTTTAGGATCTAAATTGCTTGTTTTCCATGGAAGAGCTATGTAGAACACTATGCTTTGCTGTTGCTGTGTTGGTTTTCTCAAGACACAAACCCTGTTTGTTCCCTGTGTTTTCAGCAAGCAGAGAAGCTGCTGCAGACACTTTCTTGCCCCTTTTTCACAAGTGAAGTATATTTTGTACCAGTTGGTGTGTTCCTCGTCTGCAAAGCAAGAGCAAAGGTTTTAGGACTTAAATTTCTTGATTTCCTTGGAAGAGATATGTAGAAGACTGTGCTTTGCTGTTGCTGTGTTGGTTTTCTCAAGACACAAACCCTGTTTGTTCCCTGTGTTTTCAGCAAGCAGAGAAGCTGCTGCAGACACTTTCTTGCCCCTTTTCCACAAGTGAAGTATATTTTGTACCAGTTGGTGTATTCCTCGTCTGCAGAGACGGATCAAAGGTTTTAGGATCTAAATTGCTTGTTTTCCATGGAAGAGCTATGTAGAACACTATGCTTTGCTGTTGCTGTGTTGGTTTTCTCAAGACACAAGCCCTGTTTGTTCTCTGTGTTTTCAGCAAGCAGAGAAGCTGCTGCAGACACTTTCTTGCTCCTTTTCCACTAGTGAAGTATATTTTGTACCAGTTTGTGTATTCCTCGTCTGCAGAGCAAGAGCAAAGGTTTTAGGATCTAAATTGCTTGTTTTCCATGGAAGAGCTATGTAGAACACTATGCTTTGCTGTTGCTGTGTTGGTTTTCTCAAGACACAAACCCTGTTTGTTCCCTGTGTTTTCAGCAAGCAGAGAAGCTGCTGCAGACACTTTCTTGCCCCTTTTTCACAAGTGAAGTATATTTTGTACCAGTTGGTGTGTTCCTCGTCTGCAAAGCAAGAGCAAAGGTTTTAGGACTTAAATTGCTTGATTTCCATGGAAGAGATATGTAGAAGACTGTGCTTTGCTGTTGCTGTGTTGGTTTTCTCAAGACACAAACCCTGTTTGTTCCCTGTGTTTGCAGCAAGCAGAGAAGCTGCTGCAGACACTTTCTTGCCCCTTTTCCACAAGTGAAGTATCTTTTGTACCAGTTGGTGTATTCCTCGTCTGCAGAGCAAGAGCAAATGTTTTAGGATCTAAATTGCTTGTTTTCCATGGAAGAGCTATGTAGAACACTATGCTTTGCTGTTGCTGTGTTGGTTTTCTAAAGACACAAACCCTGTTTGTTCTCTGTGTTTTCAGCAAGCAGAGAAGCTGCTGCAGACACTTTCTTGCTCCTTTTCCACTAGTGAAGTATATTTTGTACCAGTTGGTGTATTCCTCGTCTGGAGAGCAGGAGCAAAGGTTTTAGGACCTAAATTGCTTGATTTCCTTGGAAGAGATATGTAGAACACTGTGCTTTGCTGTTGCTGTGTTGGTTTTCTCAAGACACAAACCCTGTTTGTTCCCTGTGTTTTCAGCAAGCAGAGAAGCTGCTGCAGACACTTTCTTGCCCCTTTTCCACAAGTGAAGTATATTTTGTACCAGTTGGTGTATTCCTCGTCTGCAGAGCAAGAGCAAAGGTTTTAGGATCTAAATTGCTTGTTTTCCATGGAAGAGCTATGTAGAACACTATGCTTTGCTGTTGCTGTGTTGGTTTTCTCAAGACACAAACCCTGTTTGTTCCCTGTGTTTTCAGCAAGCAGAGAAGCTGCTGCAGACACTTTCTTGCCCCTTTTTCACAAGTGAAGTATATTTTGTACCAGTTGGTGTGTTCCTCGTCTGCAAAGCAAGAGCAAAGGTTTTAGGACCTAAGTTGCTTGATTTCCTTGGAAGAGATATGTAGAAGACTGTGCTTTGCTGTTGCTGTGTTGGTTTTCTCAAGACACAAACCCTGTTTGTTCCCTGTGTTTTCAGCAAGCAGAGAAGCTGCTGCAGACACTTTCTTGCCCCTTTTCCACAAGTGAAGTATATTTTGTACCAGTTGGTGTATTCCTCGTCTGCAGAGACGGATCAAAGGTTTTAGGATCTAAATTGCTTGTTTTCCATGGAAGAGCTATGTAGAACACTATGCTTTGCTGTTGCTGTGTTGGTTTTCTCAAGACACAAACCCTGTTTGTTCCCTGTGTTTTCAGCAAGCAGAGAAGCTGCTGCAGACACTTTCTTGCCCCTTTTCCACAAGTGAAGTATATTTTGTACCAGTTGGTGTATTCCTCGTCTGCAGAGCAAGAGCAAAGGTGTTAGGACCTAAATTGCTTGATTTCCATGGAAGAGCTCTGTAGAACACTATGCTTTGCTGTTGCTGTGTCGGTTTTCTCAAGAAACAAACCCTGTTTGTTCTCTGTACTTGCAGCGAGCAGAGAAGCTCTTGAAGACACGTACCTGCTTTCTCCACTACTGACGTATATTTTGTACCAGTTGGTGTATTCCTCGTCTGGAGAGCAGGAGCAAAGGTTTTAGGACCTAAATTGCTTGATTTCCTTGGAAGAGATATGTAGAACACTGTGCTTTGCTGTTACTGTGTTGGTTTTCTCAAGACACAAACCCTGTTTGTTCCCTGTGTTTTCAGCAAGCAGAGAAGCTGCTGCAGACACTTTCTTGCCCCTTTTCCACAAGTGAAGTATATTTTGTACCAGTTGGTGTATTCCTCGTCTGCAGAGCAAGAGCAAAGGTTTTAGGATCTAAATTGCTTGTTTTCCATGGAAGAGCTATGTAGAACACTATGCTTTGCTGTTGCTGTGTTGGTTTTCTCAAGACACAAACCCTGTTTGTTCCCTGTGTTTTCAGCAAGCAGAGAAGCTGCTGCAGACACTTTTTTGCTCCTTTTCCACTAGTGAAGTATATTTTGTACCAGTTGGTGTATTCCTCGTCTGGAGAGCAGGAGCAAAGGTTTTAGGACCTAAATTGCTTGATTTCCTTGGAAGAGATATGTAGAACACTGTGCTTTGCTGTTGCTGTGTTGGTTTTCTCAAGACACAAACCCTGTTTGTTCCCTGTGTTTTCAGCAAGCAGAGAAGCTGCTGCAGACACTTTCTTGCCCCTTTTCCACAAGTGAAGTATATTTTGTACCAGTTGGTGTGTTCCTCGTCTGCAAAGCAAGAGCAAAGGTTTTAGGACTTAAATTGCTTGATTTCCATGGAAGAGATATGTAGAACACTGTGCTTTGCTGTTGCTGTGTTGGTTTTCTCAAGACACAAACCCTGTTTGTTCCCTGTGTTTTCAGCAAGCAGAGAAGCTGCTGCAGACACTTTCTTGCCCCTTTTCCACAAGTGAAGTATATTTTGTACCAGTTGGTGTATTCCTCGTCTGCAGAGCAAGAGCAAAGGTTTTAGGATCTAAATTGCTTGTTTTCCATGGAAGAGCTATGTAGAACACTATGCTTTGCTGTTGCTGTGTTGGTTTTCTCAAGACACAAACCCTGTTTGTTCCCTGTGTTTTCAGCAAGCAGAGAAGCTGCTGCAGACACTTTCTTGCCCCTTTTCCACAAGTGAAGTATATTTTGTACCAGTTGGTGT
>NW_026960956.1:0-26893 GCF_021018805.1 Prinia subflava | reverse complement strand
CAGTACTTATCACAGCAGTCCTACTGCTTCTCTCCCTCCCTGTACTCGCTGCCGGAATCACTATACTACTAACCGACCGCAACCTAAATACCACTTTCTTTGACCCGGCAGGAGGAGGAGACCCAGTACTTTATCAACACCTATTCTGATTCTTCGGACACCCTGAAGTCTACATCCTCATTCTACCAGGATTCGGAATCATCTCCCACGTCGTAACCTACTACTCAGGAAAAAAAGAACCTTTCGGTTATATAGGAATGGTATGAGCTATACTTTCCATCGGGTTCCTAGGATTTATCGTTTGGGCCCACCATATATTCACAGTAGGCATGGACGTAGACACCCGAGCATACTTCACATCAGCCACTATAATCATCGCCATCCCAACTGGCATTAAAGTATTCAGCTGACTAGCAACACTCCACGGAGGCATTATCAAATGAGACCCACCCATACTATGGGCCCTAGGATTCATCTTCCTATTCACCATCGGGGGCCTAACAGGGATCGTTTTAGCAAACTCTTCACTAGACATTGCTCTGCACGATACCTACTATGTAGTAGCTCACTTCCACTATGTACTATCAATAGGAGCAGTATTCGCAATTCTAGCCGGATTCACACACTGATTCCCACTATTCACCGGGTACACTCTACATTCCACATGAGCCAAAATCCACTTCGGAGTAATATTTGTAGGCGTTAACCTCACCTTCTTCCCACAACACTTCCTTGGCCTAGCTGGCATGCCACGTCGATACTCAGACTACCCAGACGCCTACACACTATGAAACACCATCTCATCAGTAGGTTCCCTAATCTCTATAACAGCCGTAATCATGCTAGTATTCATCATCTGAGAAGCCTTCGCATCCAAACGCAAAGCTTTCCAACCAGAACTTACAAGCACAAATATCGAATGAATCTACGGTTGCCCACCCCCCATTCCACACCTTTGAAGAACCAGCCTTTGTCCAAGTACAAGAAAGGAAGGACTCGAACCCTCATATGTTGGTTTCAAGCCAACCGCATAAAACCACTTATGCTTCTTTCTCATAGAGACGCTAGTAAAACGATTACATAGCCTTGTCAAGGCTATATTGCAGGTGAAAACCCTGTGCGCCTCAAAATATGGCCAACCACTCACAACTTAATTTCCAAGACGCCTCATCACCAATTATAGAAGAACTGATACAATTCCACGACCACGCCATAATAGTGGCCCTAGCCATCTGCAGCTTGGTCCTCTATCTACTGACTCTAATACTAACAGGTAAACTCTCATCAAATACAGTTGATGCACAGGCGATCGAACTAGTATGAACAATCCTACCAGCCATAGTACTAATCACCCTAGCCCTGCCATCCCTGCGCATCCTATACATGATGGATGAAGTCAACCAACCAGACCTCACTCTAAAAGCCATTGGACACCAATGGTACTGATCCTACGAGTACACCGACTTCAAAGACCTAACATTCGACTCCTACATAACACCAACATCAGAGCTCCCACTAGGACACTTTCGACTTCTAGAAGTAGACCACCGTGTTATCGTCCCAATAAACTCTACCATCCGAGTTATTGTCACCGCTGACGACGTCCTGCACTCATGAGCTGTACCAAGCCTAGGCGTCAAAACGGATGCAATCCCAGGACGACTAAACCAAACTTCCTTCCTAGCAAACCGACCAGGAGTATTCTACGGACAATGCTCAGAGATCTGCGGAGCAAACCACAGCTTCATACCAATCGTAGTAGAGTCCACACCACTTGACAACTTCGAAAACTGATCTTCTCTACTATCTTCCTAATCATTAAGAAGCTATGAAACAGCGTTAGCCTTTTAAGCTAGAGAAAGAGGGACGCTAACCCTCCTTAATGACATGCCACAACTCAACCCAAATCCATGATTTTTTATCATACTAACCTCATGACTAACATTTTCAATAATCATCCAACCTAAAATCCTATCCATAACATCCCCAAACCCACCACTCAACAAGACCACTACCACCACCCCTACTACCCCATGAACTTGACCATGAACCTAAGTTTCTTCGACCAATTCTCAAGTCCATCCCTACTGGGCATTCCACTAATCCTCATCTCAATCACTTTCCCAGCCCTACTACTACCGTCACAAAACAACCGCTGGGTGACGAGCCGTCTATCCACCCTACAACTATGAGCGGTCAACCTCATCACAAAGCAACTAATAATACCACTGAACAAAAAAGGACACAAATGAGCCCTAATCCTAACCTCATTAATGGTATTCCTCCTACTAATCAACCTTCTAGGCCTATTGCCCTACACATTCACTCCAACCACCCAACTATCCATGAGCCTAGCCCTAGCCTTCCCACTATGACTAGCCACCCTCCTCACAGGGTTACGCAACCAACCTTCAACTACCCTAGGGCACCTGCTACCAGAAGGCACTCCAACACCGCTGATCCCAGCACTGGTCTTAATTGAAACAACAAGCCTTCTAATTCGTCCTATTGCGCTAGGAGTACGACTAACAGCCAACCTCACAGCAGGACACCTTTTAATCCAACTTATTTCTACCGCCACGATCGCCTTACTATCGACCATACCTATGGTCTCCCTACTAACATTCCTAATCCTGCTGCTACTAACCATCCTGGAAGTAGCCGTAGCCATGATCCAGGCCTACGTCTTTGTCCTCCTACTCAGCCTCTACCTCCAAGAAAACATCTAACACAATGGCACACCAAGCACACTCCTACCACATAGTAGATCCAAGCCCATGACCCATCTTCGGAGCAGCCGCCGCCCTACTAACCACGTCCGGCCTAACCATATGATTCCACTACCACTCCCCACAACTACTTGCCATTGGCCTATTATCAACCACCCTAGTCATATTCCAATGATGACGAGACATTGTACGCGAAAGCACATTCCAAGGTCACCACACTCCCACCGTCCAAAAAGGGCTACGATACGGCATAGTCCTGTTCATCACATCAGAAGCTTTCTTCTTCCTAGGCTTCTTCTGAGCCTTCTTCCACTCAAGCCTAGCCCCAACCCCAGAACTAGGAGGACAATGACCACCAGCAGGAATCAAACCCTTGAACCCCATAGAAGTACCGCTACTAAACACTGCCATCCTACTAGCTTCAGGAATCACCGTCACATGAGCCCATCACGCTATCATAGAGGCCCGCCGAAAACAAGCAATCTATGCTCTCACCTTAACTGTCCTCCTAGGATTCTACTTTACCGCACTACAAGCCATAGAATACTACGAAGCTCCCTTCTCCATCGCAGACGGAGTATACGGGTCTACCTTCTTCGTAGCCACTGGATTTCACGGCCTACACGTAATCATTGGCTCCACATTCCTCCTAATCTGCCTCCTACGCCTCATTAAATTCCACTTTACACCAAACCATCACTTTGGTTTCGAAGCAGCAGCCTGATACTGACACTTTGTAGACGTCGTATGACTATTCCTATATATCTCTATTTACTGATGAGGATCCTGCTCTTCTAGTATACTAATTACAATCGACTTCCAATCCTTAAAATCTGGTTCAAACCCAGAGAAGAGCAATAAACATAATCACATTTATAATCACCCTATCCATAACCCTAAGCATCGCCCTAACCATACTAAACCTATGACTGGCCCAAACGAACCCAGACTCAGAAAAACTATCCCCATACGAATGCGGCTTTGACCCATTAGGATCCGCTCGACTACCATTCTCCATTCGATTCTTCCTAGTAGCAATCCTATTCCTACTGTTCGACCTAGAAATTGCCCTACTCCTACCTCTTCCATGAGCCACCCAACTCCAAGCCCCAACCACTACACTAACATGAGCCTCAGTCCTTATCCTACTCCTCACCCTAGGTCTAGTGTACGAATGAACCCAAGGAGGGCTAGAATGGGCCGAATAACAGAAAGTTAGTCTAACCAAGACAGTTGATTTCGACTCAACAGATTATAGCCACAACCCTATAACTTTCTTAATGACCCTCCTACACCTAAGCTTCTACTCAGCCTTCTCCCTAAGCGCCTTAGGCCTAGCCTTCCACCGAACCCACCTAATCTCAGCCTTACTATGCTTAGAGGGCATGATATTGTCTATATATGTAGCCCTGTCAATATGACCCATCCAAACACAAATAACATCCGCCACCATACTACCAATACTTATACTAACATTCTCAGCCTGCGAAGCAGGAACGGGGCTCGCCCTACTAGTAGCCTCAACACGCACCCACGGTTCAGACCACCTCCACAACTTTAACCTCCTAAAATGCTAAAAATCATCATACCAACTATTATACTCCTTCCCATGACCATATCCTCACCCAGCAAGTACCTTTGGGCTAATACCACAACACACAGCATATTAATTGCCGCCATTAGCCTACAGCTATTCACCCCAACATACTACCCAAACAAAAACCTATCTCACTGGACTGCTATCGACCAAATCTCTTCACCACTACTAGTCCTATCATGTTGACTCCTGCCTCTGATGCTAATGGCAAGTCAAAACCATCTAGAACAAGAACCAACCAACCGCAAACGAATCTTCATCACAACAATCATTCTAGCTCAACTATTCATCCTATCAGCCTTCTCAGCCTCGGAACTCATACTATTCTACATTGCTTTTGAAGCAACCCTAATCCCCACATTAATCCTCATCACCCGATGAGGAAACCAACCAGAACGACTTAAAGCCGGAATCTACCTACTGTTCTACACGCTTGCCAGCTCACTCCCCCTACTAATCGCCATCCTGCACCTACACAACCAAACTGGCACATTATACTTCCCAATACTTAAACTATCCCACCCAACCATCACACACTCCTGAACGGGCCTAGCAGCCAGCTTAGCCCTTCTCGTAGCATTCATGGTCAAAGCTCCACTATACGGACTACACCTATGACTGCCTAAAGCTCATGTAGAGGCCCCAATTGCCGGCTCAATGCTTCTCGCAGCCCTGCTCTTAAAACTGGGAGGCTACGGCATCATACGAGTCACTATCCTAGTAAACCCATCCCTAAACAACCTGCACTACCCATTCATCACCCTCTCTCTATGGGGAGCGCTCATAACTAGTGCCATCTGCCTACGACAAATCGACCTAAAGTCACTAATCGCTTACTCATCAGTAAGCCACATAGGCCTTGTCATCGCCGCAACTATAATCCAAACCCAATGAGCATTCTCAGGAGCAATGATCCTAATAATTTCACACGGACTAACCTCATCCATACTATTCTGCCTAGCCAACACAAACTACGAACGCACCCACAGCCGAATTCTACTACTAACACGAGGCATCCAGCCCCTACTCCCATTAATAGCCATCTGATGACTTTTAGCCAACCTAACAAACATGGCACTACCCCCCACAACTAACCTTATAGCAGAACTAACCATTGTAATCGCCCTGTTCAACTGATCCTCCCTAACAATCATCCTAACAGGCATTGCAATCCTCCTAACTGCCTCATACACCCTATACATACTAACAATGACACAACGAGGAGCACTCCCATCCCACATCACATCAATCCAAAACTCCTCCACACGAGAGCATCTTCTTATAGCCCTACACATAATCCCAATAGCCCTCCTCATCTTAAAGCCAGAGCTAATCTCCGGCATCCCAGTATGCAAGTATAGTTTCAACCCAAACATTAGACCGTGACTCTAAAGATAGAAGTTAAAACCTTCTTACCTGCCGAGGGGAGGTTTAACCAACAAGAACTGCTAATTCTTGCATCTGAGTCTAAAACCTCAGCCCCCTTACTTTCAAAGGATAATAGCAATCCAATGGTCTTAGGAACCACGTATCTTGGTGCAAATCCAAGTGAAAGTAATGGACCTACCACTAACCCTAAACACATTCACACTATTAACCCTAACAACCCTAACTACTCCAATCATTTTCCCACTATTATCAGACAGCCTCAAAAACACTCCCAACACCATCACACAAACAGTCAAAGCCTCATTTCTAATCAGCTTAGTCCCAATAACAATCCACATCCACTCAGGTATGGAAGGCCTGGTCTCCTCATGAGAATGAAAATTCATCATAAACTTCAAAATCCCAATCAGCCTTAAACTAGACTTTTACTCCCTTACATTCTTCCCAATTGCCCTATTCGTGTCATGGTCAATCCTGCAATTCGCAACATGATACATGGCCTCAGACCCACACATCACAAAATTCTTCACCTTCCTCCTACTGTTCCTAATTACCATGCTAATCCTAATCATCGCCAATAACCTATTTGTCCTGTTCATTGGATGAGAAGGAGTAGGGATCATATCCTTCCTCCTGATCAGCTGATGACACGGACGAGCAGAAGCCAACACCGCCGCCCTACAAGCAGTGCTTTACAACCGAATCGGAGACATTGGCCTCATCCTTTGCATAGCATGACTAGCCTATACCATAAACACCTGAGAACTCCAACAATTCCCCTCCACTTCACAGACCCCAACCTTACCCCTCCTAGGGCTGATCCTGGCAGCAACAGGCAAATCCGCTCAATTTGGATTACACCCATGACTCCCATCCGCAATAGAAGGCCCAACCCCAGTCTCAGCCTTACTACACTCAAGCACTATAGTAGTGGCCGGAATCTTCCTACTAATCCGAACCCACCCACTATTCCACAACAACCAAACAGCCCTCTCTCTCTGCCTTTGCCTGGGAGCCCTCTCCACCCTATTTGCAGCCACATGTGCCCTCACACAGAACGACATCAAAAAAATTATCGCCTTCTCCACCTCAAGTCAGCTAGGCCTAATAATAGTCACTATTGGATTAAACCTTCCACAACTAGCCTTCCTACACATCTCAACCCACGCATTCTTCAAGGCCATGCTATTCCTCTGCTCAGGCTCCATCATCCACAGCCTCAACGGAGAACAAGACATCCGAAAAATAGGAGGCCTCCAAAAAATGCTCCCAACAACCACCTCATGTCTCACTATCGGTAACCTAGCACTAATAGGAACCCCATTCCTAGCAGGATTTTACTCAAAGGACCAAATCATCGAAAACCTAAACACCTCATACCTAAACTCATGAGCCCTGCTCCTAACCCTGCTAGCCACATCATTCACCGCGGTCTATACAATCCGCATGACCGTTCTAGTCCAAAGCGGCTTCACCCGAATCCCTCCCCTAACCTCAATAAACGAAAACAACCCTGCAGTAATCCGCCCAATCACCCGACTAGCACTAGGAAGCATCACAGCTGGTTTAATCATTACCTCATACATCCTACCAACAAAAACACCACCCACAACCATACCCACATCAATCAAAATAACGGCCCTAGTAGTAACAGCCCTAGGAATCGCCCTAGCACTCGAACTATCAAAAATAGCCCAAACCCTAATCCTGACCAAACAAAACCCATTCTACAACTTCTCAATCTCCCTAGGCTATTTCAACCTACTAACCCACCGATCAAGCGTAACAAACCTATTATCAGGAGGACAAAACATCGCCTCACACCTCATAGACCTTTCCTGATACAAGCTATTAGGCCCAGAAGGCCTAGCCAATATGCAGTCAACAACATCCAAAACCGCTACCACATTCCACCAAGGCCTAATCAAAGCCTACCTAGGGTCCTTTGCCCTATCCATCCTAATCATCATTATTTCCACATACAGAAAACTTAATGGCCCCAAATCTTCGTAAAAACCACCCCCTACTAAAAGTCATCAACGACGCCCTAATTGACCTACCAACACCATCAAATATCTCATCATGATGAAACTTTGGATCCCTACTGGGTGTTTGCCTAGCCACACAAATCGTCACAGGACTACTGCTAGCCATACACTACACAGCAGACACCTCCCTAGCCTTCTCCTCCGTCACCCACATATGCCGAGACGTCCAATTCGGCTGACTAATCCGAAACCTCCACGCAAACGGAGCTTCATTCTTCTTCATCTGCATCTACCTTCACATCGGCCGAGGCTTCTACTACGGCTCATACTTAAACAAAGAAACCTGAAACGTAGGGGTCATCCTCCTACTCACCCTCATAGCAACAGCCTTCGTAGGATACGTCCTGCCATGAGGACAAATATCATTCTGAGGAGCCACAGTCATCACGAACCTATTCTCAGCCATCCCCTACATCGGACAAACACTAGTTGAATGAGCATGAGGCGGATTCTCAGTAGACAACCCCACACTCACTCGATTCTTCGCTATCCACTTCCTACTACCATTCGTCATTGTAGGATTAACACTAGTCCACCTCACCCTCCTACACGAAACCGGATCAAACAATCCACTAGGTATCCCATCAGACTGCGACAAAATCCCATTCCACCCCTACTACTCCACAAAAGACATCGTAGGGTTCGCACTAATATTTATCCCCCTCGCCAGCCTAGCTCTATTCTTACCCAACCTGCTAGGAGACCCAGAAAACTTCACACCAGCCAACCCACTAGCCACACCCCCTCACATCAAACCCGAATGATACTTCCTATTCGCCTACGCCATCCTACGATCCATCCCAAACAAACTAGGAGGAGTCCTGGCCCTAGCCGCCTCCGTCCTAGTACTATTTCTCATGCCCCTCCTGCACACATCCAAACTACGTTCAATAACATTCCGCCCACTGTCACAAATTCTGTTTTGAACACTAGTAGCAAACCTTCTAGTACTAACCTGAGTAGGCAGCCAGCCAGTTGAACACCCATTCATCATCATTGGCCAGAGTAGGCAGCCAGCCAGTTGAACACCCATTCATCATCATTGGCCAACTAGCCTCATTTACCTACTTCACTATCATTCTAGTCCTCTTCCCAATTGTTTCCATCGTAGAAAACAAAATACTCAAACTCTAATACTCTAATAGTTTATTAAAACATTGGTCTTGTAAGCCAAAGATTGAAGACTCAACCTCTTCTTAGAGTTTCCCCCCCCCCCCCTCCAAAAATTTTCGGCCGCGCCGGAAAGAATTAAAGAAAAGGGCCCCTCCAAAAATTTTCGGCCGCGCCGGAAAGAATTAAAGAAAAGGGCCCCTCCAAAAATTTTCGGCCGCGCCGGAAAGAATTAAAGAAAAGGGCCCCTCCAAAAATTTTCGGCCGCGCCGGAAAGAATTAAAGAAAAGGGCCCCTCCAAAAATTTTCGGCCGCGCCGGAAAGAATTAAAGAAAAGGGCCCCTCCAAAAATTTTCGGCCGCGCCGGAAAAAAATTAAAGAAAAGGCCCCCCCCCCCCCTTACCCCCCCCGCGGCTTTTTCATATTACTTAAGGTATGTATTGCGCCACATTAATTTATTATCCCCATCAGGCACTACATTAATGTAGGATATTCCACCCAAAGACCAACCTCACCTCCAACCCCCGCCCAACATTTTCTCCAAATAGATAATGTGCGAGCAGTCACACCACCCCCCCCATTTTTGCTTCAGGTACCATCACACCCAGCTAACCCGACCAACATCACACTACAAGCGTCACCCGAGATCGACAGTCTCTACAACGTACCTAACAACCAGCCCCGGATACGAGGGAATGTCCCAGCGCACCTTTGAATTCACGAGGTCATACAATTCGCCCACCTCCTAAAGCAAGCCTCTCGACCAACAGCTTTCAAGCGCTCACAAGCCAGAGAACCTGGTTATCTATTAACCGTGCTCCTCACGAGAACCGAGCTACTCAACGTCAGTTATACCCACGTCCCTTGTCTTGAGCCCATACTTTCCCTCTTACCCTCGAGGCCCTACTTGCTCTTTTGCGCCACCCGTGGTAACTTCAGGACCATAAACTGCCTCGCCCTCTCTACTTGCTCTTCACAGATACAAGTGCTGGGGATGGACGCTCCTCATTTCCTCTCGTTATCGCGACATTTCCTTTCTCTTTCTCTTCTCTTCTTCTGGGGGCGTCTTCAATATGCCCTTCCAGTGCGTAGCAGGAGATATCTTCCTCTTGACGTGAGCATCACATTACCGGCGAGCTACCTGCCGACCACCTGTAAGCCCATAGTGTCATGGTTGAAGGATAAGGTCGTCGCAAACTTGACACTGATGCACTTTAGCCTCATTCATGAAACCCGCGCTTTTTACCTCTTAAGCCATTGAATAATGCAATGGTCACCGGACATAACTATTTTATTCTCACTTTGCTGAGACTTATACCTAAACCCATCATTTCACCCCCAAAATTTATTCACTTCATTTTTTATCGTGTAATTTTCATCAAAACAAACAAATAATTAACTATATATCCCTATATTATTCATGCAACCAAATTACACACCCCCCCACAACCTCAGAAAGAAAGGAATTAAACCTCCATCACCAACTCCCAAAGCTGGCATTTTAGACTAAACTACTTTCTGACACAACCCTAGACAGCCCGAATAGCCCCCCGAGACAACCCCCGCACAAGCTCTAGAACCACAAACAAAGTTAACAACAACCCCCATCCACCCACCAAGAACAACCCAACCCCACACGAATAAAACATAGCCACCCCACTAAAATCCAACCGTCCTACCAATAAACCACCACTATCAACCGTCCCCCCATCAACTAAAACCACAGAAGTACCTAGCACAACAGCACCAGCTCCAACAACTAACCCAATCCCCAATCCATACCCAACAACCCCCCAATCTACCCAAGCCTCAGGATAAGGATCCGCCGCCAATGAAACCGAATAAACAAACACCACCAACATCCCCCCCAAATACACTATAACAAGCACCAAAGACATGAAAGAAGCACCCAAACTAACCAACCAACCACAGCCAGCAATAGACGCCACGACCAACCCAACCACTCCATAATAAGGGGATGGATTAGAAGCAACCGCCAGCCCACCCAGAACAAAACAAAGCCCTATAAACAGAACAAACTTCATCATAATTCCCGCCCAGCCTCTACCTGGGATCTGCAGCCTGAAAAACTGCCGTTATCCTTTAACTACAGGAACTACTCCATTCAACATCACCACCAACATCACTTTTTATACTTCATTTTCACCATACCAACTATTCCCCCCCCCCCCCTTACCCCCCCCGCGGCTTTTTCATATTACTTAAGGTATGTATTGCGCCACATTAATTTATTATCCCCATCAGGCACTACATTAATGTAGGATATTCCACCCAAAGACCAACCTCACCTCCAACCCCCGCCCAACATTTTCTCCAAATAGATAATGTGCGAGCAGTCACACCACCCCCCCATTTTTGCTTCAGGTACCATCACACACCCAGCTAACCCGACCAACATCACACTACAAGCGTCACCCGAGATCGACAGTCTCTACAACGTACCTAACAACCAGCCCCGGATACGAGGGAATGTCCCAGCGCACCTTTGAATTCACGAGGTCATACAATTCGCCCACCTCCTAAAGCAAGCCTCTCGACCAACAGCTTTCAAGCGCTCACAAGCCAGAGAACCTGGTTATCTATTAACCGTGCTCCTCACGAGAACCGAGCTACTCAACGTCAGTTATACCCACGTCCCTTGTCTTGAGCCCATACTTTCCCTCTTACCCTCGAGGCCCTACTTGCTCTTTTGCGCCACCCGTGGTAACTTCAGGACCATAAACTGCCTCGCCCTCTCTACTTGCTCTTCACAGATACAAGTGCTGGGGATGGACGCTCCTCATTTCCTCTCGTTATCGCGACATTTCCTTTCTCTTTCTCTTCTCTTCTTCTGGGGGCGTCTTCAATATGCCCTTCCAGTGCGTAGCAGGAGATATCTTCCTCTTGACGTGAGCATCACATTACCGGCGAGCTACCTGCCGACCACCTGTAAGCCCATAGTGTCATGGTTGAAGGATAAGGTCGTCGCAAACTTGACACTGATGCACTTTAGCCTCATTCATGAAACCCGCGCTTTTTACCTCTTAAGCCATTGAATAATGCAATGGTCACCGGACATAACTATTTTATTCTCACTTTGCTGAGACTTATACCTAAACCCATCATTTCACCCCCAAAATTTATTCACTTCATTTTTTATCGTGTAATTTTCATCAAAACAAACAAATAATTAACTATATATCCCTATATTATTCATGCAACCAAATTACACACCCACCACTACGACACTTAACCCAAACTTACCTGCCTTTTTTTGGACAAAAAACCAAACAAAAACAACACATCACCACTCACCAAACCAAACCCACCTAAGTCTTTGTAGCTTACAAAAAGCATGACACTGAAGATGTCAAGACGGCAGCCACACGCACCCAAAGACAAAAGACTTAGTCCTAACCTTACTGTTGGTTGTTGCTAAATATATACATGCAAGTATCCGCGCTCCAGTGTAGATGCCCTGGGTACCCTAAATTTAGGTCGACAGGAGCGGGTATCAGGCACACCCATCACCGTAGCCCAAAACGCCTTGCAATTGCCACACCCCCACGGGTATTCAGCAGTAATTAATATTAAGCAATGAGTGCAAACTTGACTTAGTTATAGCAAGCTAAGGGTCGGTAAATCCTGTGCCAGCCACCGCGGTCATACAGGAGACCCAAATCAACATTACTTAACGGCGTAAAGAGTGGTCACATGTTATCCAAGTAGCTAAGATTAAAAGGCAGCTGAGCCGTAGAAAGCCAAAGATGCCCATAAGGCCCCTACTTAAAGAAGATCTTAGAACAACGATTTATTGAAGCCCACGAAAGCCAGGGCCCAAACTGGGATTAGATACCCCACTATGCCTGGCCCTAAATCTTGATGCTCGATCTTACCGGAGCATCCGCCCGAGAACTACGAGCACAAACGCTTAAAACTCTAAGGACTTGGCGGTGCCCCAAACCCACCTAGAGGAGCCTGTTCTATAATCGATGATCCACGATACACCTTACCATTCCTTGCAACAGTTCAGCCTATATACCGCCGTCGCCAGCCCACCCACCCTGAAGGACCAACAGTGGACGCAATAGCCCTACAACGCTAATACGACAGGTCAAGGTATAGCCTATGGAATGGGAGCAATGGGCTACATTTTCTAGACTAGAACATACGGCAAAGGGACATGAAACTATCCCTGGAAGGCGGATTTAGCAGTAAAGAGAGACAATCGAGCCCTCTTTAAGCCGGCTCTGGGACACGTACATACCGCCCGTCACCCTCCTCAAAAGCGACCCCCCCCCCCCATAAATTAATAAGTTGATCAGCCAAAGAGGAGGTAAGTCGTAACAAGGTAAGTGTACCGGAAGGTGCACTTAGAACACCAAGACGTAGCCTTAAATTAAAGCACTCAGCTTACACCTGAGAGATATCTGCTAACATCAGATCGTCTTGAATGCCAAACTCTAGCCCAACCTACATGACCCGGAATAACAAAGCTACTTCCAACACCCAACTAAAGCATTTATTAGTCCCAGTATAGGCGATAGAAAAGACACCATTGGAGCGATAGAGACCACGTACCGTAAGGGAAAGATGAAATAGCAATGAAAACTAAGCTAAAAACAGCAAAGATCAACCCTTGTACCTTTTGCATCATGGTCTAGCAAGAAAAACCAAGCAAAATGAATTTAAGTTTGCCACCCCGAAACCCAAGCGAGCTACTTGCGAGCAGCTATTATGAGCGAACCCGTCTCTGTTGCAAAAGAGTGGGATGACTTGCTAGTAGAGGTGAAAAGCCAATCGAGCTGGGTGATAGCTGGTTGCCTGTGAAATGAATCTTAGTTCACTCTTAATTCTTCTCCAAGGAACCTACAAACCCCAATGAAGCGAATTAAGGGCTATTTAAAGGAGGTACAGCTCCTTTAAAAAAGAATACAATCTCCACGAGCGGATAAACAACAAACCTGCAAAACCTACTGTGGGCCTTTAAGCAGCCATCAACAAAGAGTGCGTTAAAGCTCTGCACCTTAAAAATATAAAAACCACGTGACTCCCTCCCCACTAACGGGCTAACCTATAGAACAATAGGAGAATTAATGCTAGAATGAGTAACCAGGGTCCTCCCTCTTAGACGCAAGCTTACATCAGTACATTATTAACAAGCCACCAATATACGACAAATCAAACAAGCAGAGTATTAAACACTTTGTTAACCCGACATAGGAGCGTCCATTAAGAAAGATTAAAACCTGTAAAAGGAACTAGGCAAACCCGTCAAGGCCCGACTGTTTACCAAAAACATAGCCTTCAGCCAACCCACAGACAAGTATTGAAGGTGATGCCTGCCCGGTGACTATGTTCAACGGCCGCGGTATCCTAACCGTGCAAAGGTAGCGCAATCAATTGTCCCATAAATCGGGACCCGTATGAATGGCTAAACGAGGTCTTAACTGTCTCTTACAGGCAATCGGTGAAATTGATCTCCCTGTGCAAAAGCAGGGATAAACCCATAAGACGAGAAGACCCTGTGGAACTTTAAAAACAGCAACCACCCCAAAATACATACACCCCCACCCCGGGCTTACTTATCCATTGGGACGATGGTCTGCATTTTTTCGGTTGGGGCGACCTTGGAGCAAAACAAAACCTCCAAACATGGGACAACACCTCCAGACTAAGAGCCACTACTCAAAGTGCTAATAGCCACCAGATCCAATATAATTGATCAATGGACCAAGCTACCCCAGGGATAACAGCGCAATCTCCTCCGAGAGTCCATATCGACGGGGAGGTTTACGACCTCGATGTTGGATCAGGACATCCTAGTGGTGCAGCCGCTACTAAGGGTTCGTTTGTTCAACGATTAACAGTCCTACGTGATCTGAGTTCAGACCGGAGTAATCCAGGTCGGTTTCTATCTATGAACAACTCTTCCCAGTACGAAAGGATAGGAAAAGTGGGGCCAATACCACAAGCAAGCCCCCGCCTTAAGTAATGAAACCAACTAAATTACGAAAAGCTATCACACCCACCCACGTCCTAGAAAAGGACAAGCTAGCGTGGCAGAGCTCGGCAAATGCAAAAGGCTTAAGTCCTTTAACTCAGAGGTTCAAATCCTCTCCCTAGCTTACCAACCCCCATATGACCAACTACCCACTTCTAACCAGCCTAATCATAGCCACTTCCTATGCCCTCCCCATTCTAATTGCAGTAGCCTTCCTCACACTAGTAGAACGTAAAATCCTAAGTTACATGCAAGGACGAAAGGGCCCAAATGTCGTAGGCCCATTCGGACTACTACAACCCTTGGCAGACGGGGTGAAACTATTCATCAAAGAACCGATCCGCCCATCAACATCTTCCCCAATCCTATTCACCACAACTCCAATACTAGCCCTTCTCCTAGCGATTTCAATTTGAACCCCACTCCCACTACCATTCTCTCTCGCAGACCTCAACCTAGGCCTACTCTTTCTCCTAGCCATATCTAGCCTAGCCGTATACTCTATTCTATGATCAGGATGAGCCTCCAACTCAAAATATGCCCTAATTGGAGCACTACGAGCAGTAGCCCAAACCATCTCGTATGAAGTCACCCTAGCAATTATCCTACTCTCCATCATCCTACTCAGCGGAAATTACAACCTAAGCACTCTCGCAACCACCCAAGAACCCCTGTACCTTATCTTCTCATGCTGGCCACTAGCCATAATATGATACGTATCCACACTAGCCGAGACAAACCGAGCCCCATTTGACCTTACAGAGGGGGAGTCAGAACTAGTCTCTGGCTTCAACGTGGAATATGCAGCAGGACCATTCGCTTTATTCTTCCTAGCCGAATACGCCAACATCATGCTAATAAACACACTAACTACCATCTTATTCTTCAACCCAAGCTTCCTAAACCCTCCGCAAGAACTATTCCCTGTGATTCTAGCCACAAAAGTCCTCCTACTATCTGCTGGTTTCCTATGAGTCCGTGCTTCATATCCGCGCTTCCGATACGACCAGCTAATACACCTTCTATGAAAAAACTTCCTCCCACTCACACTGGCGATATGCTTGTGACACACCAGCATATCAATCTGTTACGCTGGACTTCCCCCCTACCTAAGAACCATAAAAGGAAATGTGCCTGAACGTCCCAAAGGGTCACTATGATAAAGTGAACATAGAGGTATACCAGCCCTCTCATTTCCTAACTTAGAAAAACAGGAATCGAACCTGCACTAAAGGGATCAAAACCCTCCATACTCCCATTATATTACTTTCTAGTAGGGTCAGCTAACAAAGCTATCGGGCCCATACCCCGAAAATGATGGTTTAACCCCTTCCCCTACTAATGAACCCACAAGCAAAATTAATTTTCGCAATCAGCCTGTTTATAGGGACTGCCATCACAATCTCGAGCAACCACTGAATAATAGCCTGGGCCGGCCTTGAAATCAACACCCTAGCAATCCTGCCACTGATCTCAAAATCCCACCATCCACGAGCCATTGAAGCCGCAACCAAGTACTTCCTTACCCAAGCAACTGCCTCCGCACTAGTCTTATTTTCCAGCATAACCAATGCATGGCACACCGGACAATGGGACATCACCCAACTAACCCATCCAATATCGTGCCTCATCCTAACCTCCGCCCTAGCAATAAAACTAGGACTAGTCCCATTTCATTTCTGATTCCCAGAAGTCCTCCAAGGGTCCCCACTTACCACAGGCCTCCTCCTATCAACAATGATAAAATTACCCCCTATCTCACTGCTATTCATAACATCACCCTCACTAAACCCTACTCTGCTAGCCTGCATAGCAATCATATCTGCCGCTCTGGGAGGATGAATAGGACTAAACCAAACACAAATCCGAAAAATCCTAGCCTTCTCCTCCATCTCCCATCTAGGATGGATAACAATCATTATCTCGTACAACCCTAAACTAACCTTACTTAATTTTTACCTCTACACACTAATAACAATAGCAGTATTCCTAACTTTAAACACAATTAAAGTCTCAAAACTATCAACCCTAATAACTGCATGGACAAAGGTACCAGCACTAAACGCCATACTACTACTAACAATACTCTCTATAGCAGGACTGCCCCCATTAACAGGTTTCCTCCCAAAATGACTTATCATCCAAGAGCTAACTAAACAAGACATAATCCCAATAGCAACTTCAATCTCCCTCCTATCACTCCTAAGCCTATTCTTCTATCTTCGCCTAGCATACTGTGCAACAATCACACTACCCCCACACACCACCAACCACATTAAACAATGACATACTAACAAACCAACCAGCACCTTAATTGCCATCCTAATCACCATATCAACTGCACTCCTACCGGTTTCACCACTAATCACCACTATTATTTAAGAAACTTAGGATCACTTAAACCGAAGGCCTTCAAAGCCTTAAACAAGAGTTAAACCCTCTTAGTTTCTGCTAAGATCCGCAGGATGCTACCCCACATCTCCTGAATGCAACCCAGGTACTTTAATTAAGCTAGGACCTTACAACCCAACTAGGTAGATGGGCTTCGATCCCACAACAATATAGTTAACAGCTACATGCCCTAACCAACAGGCTTCTACCTAAGACTTCGGCGCAATCAATACGCATCTGCGAGTTTGCAACCCGCCGTGAATTTCACCACAAAGCCGATAAGAAGAGGAATTGAACCTCTGTAAAAAGGACTACAGCCTAACGCTTATACACTCAGCCATCTTACCTGTGACATTCATTAACCGATGATTATTCTCAACCAACCACAAAGATATCGGTACCCTATACCTAATTTTCGGCGCATGGGCCGGAATAGTGGGCACCTCACTAAGCCTTCTCATCCGAGCAGAACTAGGCCAACCAGGAGCCCTGCTCGGAGACGACCAAATCTACAACGTGATCGTTACAGCACATGCTTTCGTAATAATCTTCTTTATAGTTATACCAATTATGATCGGGGGCTTCGGCAACTGACTAGTCCCCCTAATAATTGGGGCCCCAGACATAGCATTCCCACGAATGAACAACATAAGCTTCTGACTTCTACCACCCTCTTTCCTCCTTCTCCTGGCTTCCTCCACAGTCGAGGCAGGAGCAGGTACGGGCTGAACAGTGTACCCCCCATTAGCCGGCAACTTAGCCCATGCTGGAGCTTCAGTTGACCTAGCCATCTTCTCCCTTCACCTAGCTGGAATCTCATCAATTCTGGGCGCAATCAACTTTATCACCACAGCAATTAACATAAAACCACCAGCCCTCTCCCAATACCAAACCCCCCTATTTGTCTGATCAGTACTTATCACAGCAGTCCTACTGCTTCTCTCCCTCCCTGTACTCGCTGCCGGAATCACTATACTACTAACCGACCGCAACCTAAATACCACTTTCTTTGACCCGGCAGGAGGAGGAGACCCAGTACTTTATCAACACCTATTCTGATTCTTCGGACACCCTGAAGTCTACATCCTCATTCTACCAGGATTCGGAATCATCTCCCACGTCGTAACCTACTACTCAGGAAAAAAAGAACCTTTCGGTTATATAGGAATGGTATGAGCTATACTTTCCATCGGGTTCCTAGGATTTATCGTTTGGGCCCACCATATATTCACAGTAGGCATGGACGTAGACACCCGAGCATACTTCACATCAGCCACTATAATCATCGCCATCCCAACTGGCATTAAAGTATTCAGCTGACTAGCAACACTCCACGGAGGCATTATCAAATGAGACCCACCCATACTATGGGCCCTAGGATTCATCTTCCTATTCACCATCGGGGGCCTAACAGGGATCGTTTTAGCAAACTCTTCACTAGACATTGCTCTGCACGATACCTACTATGTAGTAGCTCACTTCCACTATGTACTATCAATAGGAGCAGTATTCGCAATTCTAGCCGGATTCACACACTGATTCCCACTATTCACCGGGTACACTCTACATTCCACATGAGCCAAAATCCACTTCGGAGTAATATTTGTAGGCGTTAACCTCACCTTCTTCCCACAACACTTCCTTGGCCTAGCTGGCATGCCACGTCGATACTCAGACTACCCAGACGCCTACACACTATGAAACACCATCTCATCAGTAGGTTCCCTAATCTCTATAACAGCCGTAATCATGCTAGTATTCATCATCTGAGAAGCCTTCGCATCCAAACGCAAAGCTTTCCAACCAGAACTTACAAGCACAAATATCGAATGAATCTACGGTTGCCCACCCCCATTCCACACCTTTGAAGAACCAGCCTTTGTCCAAGTACAAGAAAGGAAGGACTCGAACCCTCATATGTTGGTTTCAAGCCAACCGCATAAAACCACTTATGCTTCTTTCTCATAGAGACGCTAGTAAAACGATTACATAGCCTTGTCAAGGCTATATTGCAGGTGAAAACCCTGTGCGCCTCAAAATATGGCCAACCACTCACAACTTAATTTCCAAGACGCCTCATCACCAATTATAGAAGAACTGATACAATTCCACGACCACGCCATAATAGTGGCCCTAGCCATCTGCAGCTTGGTCCTCTATCTACTGACTCTAATACTAACAGGTAAACTCTCATCAAATACAGTTGATGCACAGGCGATCGAACTAGTATGAACAATCCTACCAGCCATAGTACTAATCACCCTAGCCCTGCCATCCCTGCGCATCCTATACATGATGGATGAAGTCAACCAACCAGACCTCACTCTAAAAGCCATTGGACACCAATGGTACTGATCCTACGAGTACACCGACTTCAAAGACCTAACATTCGACTCCTACATAACACCAACATCAGAGCTCCCACTAGGACACTTTCGACTTCTAGAAGTAGACCACCGTGTTATCGTCCCAATAAACTCTACCATCCGAGTTATTGTCACCGCTGACGACGTCCTGCACTCATGAGCTGTACCAAGCCTAGGCGTCAAAACGGATGCAATCCCAGGACGACTAAACCAAACTTCCTTCCTAGCAAACCGACCAGGAGTATTCTACGGACAATGCTCAGAGATCTGCGGAGCAAACCACAGCTTCATACCAATCGTAGTAGAGTCCACACCACTTGACAACTTCGAAAACTGATCTTCTCTACTATCTTCCTAATCATTAAGAAGCTATGAAACAGCGTTAGCCTTTTAAGCTAGAGAAAGAGGGACGCTAACCCTCCTTAATGACATGCCACAACTCAACCCAAATCCATGATTTTTTATCATACTAACCTCATGACTAACATTTTCAATAATCATCCAACCTAAAATCCTATCCATAACATCCCCAAACCCACCACTCAACAAGACCACTACCACCACCCCTACTACCCCATGAACTTGACCATGAACCTAAGTTTCTTCGACCAATTCTCAAGTCCATCCCTACTGGGCATTCCACTAATCCTCATCTCAATCACTTTCCCAGCCCTACTACTACCGTCACAAAACAACCGCTGGGTGACGAGCCGTCTATCCACCCTACAACTATGAGCGGTCAACCTCATCACAAAGCAACTAATAATACCACTGAACAAAAAAGGACACAAATGAGCCCTAATCCTAACCTCATTAATGGTATTCCTCCTACTAATCAACCTTCTAGGCCTATTGCCCTACACATTCACTCCAACCACCCAACTATCCATGAGCCTAGCCCTAGCCTTCCCACTATGACTAGCCACCCTCCTCACAGGGTTACGCAACCAACCTTCAACTACCCTAGGGCACCTGCTACCAGAAGGCACTCCAACACCGCTGATCCCAGCACTGGTCTTAATTGAAACAACAAGCCTTCTAATTCGTCCTATTGCGCTAGGAGTACGACTAACAGCCAACCTCACAGCAGGACACCTTTTAATCCAACTTATTTCTACCGCCACGATCGCCTTACTATCGACCATACCTATGGTCTCCCTACTAACATTCCTAATCCTGCTGCTACTAACCATCCTGGAAGTAGCCGTAGCCATGATCCAGGCCTACGTCTTTGTCCTCCTACTCAGCCTCTACCTCCAAGAAAACATCTAACACAATGGCACACCAAGCACACTCCTACCACATAGTAGATCCAAGCCCATGACCCATCTTCGGAGCAGCCGCCGCCCTACTAACCACGTCCGGCCTAACCATATGATTCCACTACCACTCCCCACAACTACTTGCCATTGGCCTATTATCAACCACCCTAGTCATATTCCAATGATGACGAGACATTGTACGCGAAAGCACATTCCAAGGTCACCACACTCCCACCGTCCAAAAAGGGCTACGATACGGCATAGTCCTGTTCATCACATCAGAAGCTTTCTTCTTCCTAGGCTTCTTCTGAGCCTTCTTCCACTCAAGCCTAGCCCCAACCCCAGAACTAGGAGGACAATGACCACCAGCAGGAATCAAACCCTTGAACCCCATAGAAGTACCGCTACTAAACACTGCCATCCTACTAGCTTCAGGAATCACCGTCACATGAGCCCATCACGCTATCATAGAGGCCCGCCGAAAACAAGCAATCTATGCTCTCACCTTAACTGTCCTCCTAGGATTCTACTTTACCGCACTACAAGCCATAGAATACTACGAAGCTCCCTTCTCCATCGCAGACGGAGTATACGGGTCTACCTTCTTCGTAGCCACTGGATTTCACGGCCTACACGTAATCATTGGCTCCACATTCCTCCTAATCTGCCTCCTACGCCTCATTAAATTCCACTTTACACCAAACCATCACTTTGGTTTCGAAGCAGCAGCCTGATACTGACACTTTGTAGACGTCGTATGACTATTCCTATATATCTCTATTTACTGATGAGGATCCTGCTCTTCTAGTATACTAATTACAATCGACTTCCAATCCTTAAAATCTGGTTCAAACCCAGAGAAGAGCAATAAACATAATCACATTTATAATCACCCTATCCATAACCCTAAGCATCGCCCTAACCATACTAAACCTATGACTGGCCCAAACGAACCCAGACTCAGAAAAACTATCCCCATACGAATGCGGCTTTGACCCATTAGGATCCGCTCGACTACCATTCTCCATTCGATTCTTCCTAGTAGCAATCCTATTCCTACTGTTCGACCTAGAAATTGCCCTACTCCTACCTCTTCCATGAGCCACCCAACTCCAAGCCCCAACCACTACACTAACATGAGCCTCAGTCCTTATCCTACTCCTCACCCTAGGTCTAGTGTACGAATGAACCCAAGGAGGGCTAGAATGGGCCGAATAACAGAAAGTTAGTCTAACCAAGACAGTTGATTTCGACTCAACAGATTATAGCCACAACCCTATAACTTTCTTAATGACCCTCCTACACCTAAGCTTCTACTCAGCCTTCTCCCTAAGCGCCTTAGGCCTAGCCTTCCACCGAACCCACCTAATCTCAGCCTTACTATGCTTAGAGGGCATGATATTGTCTATATATGTAGCCCTGTCAATATGACCCATCCAAACACAAATAACATCCGCCACCATACTACCAATACTTATACTAACATTCTCAGCCTGCGAAGCAGGAACGGGGCTCGCCCTACTAGTAGCCTCAACACGCACCCACGGTTCAGACCACCTCCACAACTTTAACCTCCTAAAATGCTAAAAATCATCATACCAACTATTATACTCCTTCCCATGACCATATCCTCACCCAGCAAGTACCTTTGGGCTAATACCACAACACACAGCATATTAATTGCCGCCATTAGCCTACAGCTATTCACCCCAACATACTACCCAAACAAAAACCTATCTCACTGGACTGCTATCGACCAAATCTCTTCACCACTACTAGTCCTATCATGTTGACTCCTGCCTCTGATGCTAATGGCAAGTCAAAACCATCTAGAACAAGAACCAACCAACCGCAAACGAATCTTCATCACAACAATCATTCTAGCTCAACTATTCATCCTATCAGCCTTCTCAGCCTCGGAACTCATACTATTCTACATTGCTTTTGAAGCAACCCTAATCCCCACATTAATCCTCATCACCCGATGAGGAAACCAACCAGAACGACTTAAAGCCGGAATCTACCTACTGTTCTACACGCTTGCCAGCTCACTCCCCCTACTAATCGCCATCCTGCACCTACACAACCAAACTGGCACATTATACTTCCCAATACTTAAACTATCCCACCCAACCATCACACACTCCTGAACGGGCCTAGCAGCCAGCTTAGCCCTTCTCGTAGCATTCATGGTCAAAGCTCCACTATACGGACTACACCTATGACTGCCTAAAGCTCATGTAGAGGCCCCAATTGCCGGCTCAATGCTTCTCGCAGCCCTGCTCTTAAAACTGGGAGGCTACGGCATCATACGAGTCACTATCCTAGTAAACCCATCCCTAAACAACCTGCACTACCCATTCATCACCCTCTCTCTATGGGGAGCGCTCATAACTAGTGCCATCTGCCTACGACAAATCGACCTAAAGTCACTAATCGCTTACTCATCAGTAAGCCACATAGGCCTTGTCATCGCCGCAACTATAATCCAAACCCAATGAGCATTCTCAGGAGCAATGATCCTAATAATTTCACACGGACTAACCTCATCCATACTATTCTGCCTAGCCAACACAAACTACGAACGCACCCACAGCCGAATTCTACTACTAACACGAGGCATCCAGCCCCTACTCCCATTAATAGCCATCTGATGACTTTTAGCCAACCTAACAAACATGGCACTACCCCCCACAACTAACCTTATAGCAGAACTAACCATTGTAATCGCCCTGTTCAACTGATCCTCCCTAACAATCATCCTAACAGGCATTGCAATCCTCCTAACTGCCTCATACACCCTATACATACTAACAATGACACAACGAGGAGCACTCCCATCCCACATCACATCAATCCAAAACTCCTCCACACGAGAGCATCTTCTTATAGCCCTACACATAATCCCAATAGCCCTCCTCATCTTAAAGCCAGAGCTAATCTCCGGCATCCCAGTATGCAAGTATAGTTTCAACCCAAACATTAGACCGTGACTCTAAAGATAGAAGTTAAAACCTTCTTACCTGCCGAGGGGAGGTTTAACCAACAAGAACTGCTAATTCTTGCATCTGAGTCTAAAACCTCAGCCCCCTTACTTTCAAAGGATAATAGCAATCCAATGGTCTTAGGAACCACGTATCTTGGTGCAAATCCAAGTGAAAGTAATGGACCTACCACTAACCCTAAACACATTCACACTATTAACCCTAACAACCCTAACTACTCCAATCATTTTCCCACTATTATCAGACAGCCTCAAAAACACTCCCAACACCATCACACAAACAGTCAAAGCCTCATTTCTAATCAGCTTAGTCCCAATAACAATCCACATCCACTCAGGTATGGAAGGCCTGGTCTCCTCATGAGAATGAAAATTCATCATAAACTTCAAAATCCCAATCAGCCTTAAACTAGACTTTTACTCCCTTACATTCTTCCCAATTGCCCTATTCGTGTCATGGTCAATCCTGCAATTCGCAACATGATACATGGCCTCAGACCCACACATCACAAAATTCTTCACCTTCCTCCTACTGTTCCTAATTACCATGCTAATCCTAATCATCGCCAATAACCTATTTGTCCTGTTCATTGGATGAGAAGGAGTAGGGATCATATCCTTCCTCCTGATCAGCTGATGACACGGACGAGCAGAAGCCAACACCGCCGCCCTACAAGCAGTGCTTTACAACCGAATCGGAGACATTGGCCTCATCCTTTGCATAGCATGACTAGCCTATACCATAAACACCTGAGAACTCCAACAATTCCCCTCCACTTCACAGACCCCAACCTTACCCCTCCTAGGGCTGATCCTGGCAGCAACAGGCAAATCCGCTCAATTTGGATTACACCCATGACTCCCATCCGCAATAGAAGGCCCAACCCCAGTCTCAGCCTTACTACACTCAAGCACTATAGTAGTGGCCGGAATCTTCCTACTAATCCGAACCCACCCACTATTCCACAACAACCAAACAGCCCTCTCTCTCTGCCTTTGCCTGGGAGCCCTCTCCACCCTATTTGCAGCCACATGTGCCCTCACACAGAACGACATCAAAAAAATTATCGCCTTCTCCACCTCAAGTCAGCTAGGCCTAATAATAGTCACTATTGGATTAAACCTTCCACAACTAGCCTTCCTACACATCTCAACCCACGCATTCTTCAAGGCCATGCTATTCCTCTGCTCAGGCTCCATCATCCACAGCCTCAACGGAGAACAAGACATCCGAAAAATAGGAGGCCTCCAAAAAATGCTCCCAACAACCACCTCATGTCTCACTATCGGTAACCTAGCACTAATAGGAACCCCATTCCTAGCAGGATTTTACTCAAAGGACCAAATCATCGAAAACCTAAACACCTCATACCTAAACTCATGAGCCCTGCTCCTAACCCTGCTAGCCACATCATTCACCGCGGTCTATACAATCCGCATGACCGTTCTAGTCCAAAGCGGCTTCACCCGAATCCCTCCCCTAACCTCAATAAACGAAAACAACCCTGCAGTAATCCGCCCAATCACCCGACTAGCACTAGGAAGCATCACAGCTGGTTTAATCATTACCTCATACATCCTACCAACAAAAACACCACCCACAACCATACCCACATCAATCAAAATAACGGCCCTAGTAGTAACAGCCCTAGGAATCGCCCTAGCACTCGAACTATCAAAAATAGCCCAAACCCTAATCCTGACCAAACAAAACCCATTCTACAACTTCTCAATCTCCCTAGGCTATTTCAACCTACTAACCCACCGATCAAGCGTAACAAACCTATTATCAGGAGGACAAAACATCGCCTCACACCTCATAGACCTTTCCTGATACAAGCTATTAGGCCCAGAAGGCCTAGCCAATATGCAGTCAACAACATCCAAAACCGCTACCACATTCCACCAAGGCCTAATCAAAGCCTACCTAGGGTCCTTTGCCCTATCCATCCTAATCATCATTATTTCCACATACAGAAAACTTAATGGCCCCAAATCTTCGTAAAAACCACCCCCTACTAAAAGTCATCAACGACGCCCTAATTGACCTACCAACACCATCAAATATCTCATCATGATGAAACTTTGGATCCCTACTGGGTGTTTGCCTAGCCACACAAATCGTCACAGGACTACTGCTAGCCATACACTACACAGCAGACACCTCCCTAGCCTTCTCCTCCGTCACCCACATATGCCGAGACGTCCAATTCGGCTGACTAATCCGAAACCTCCACGCAAACGGAGCTTCATTCTTCTTCATCTGCATCTACCTTCACATCGGCCGAGGCTTCTACTACGGCTCATACTTAAACAAAGAAACCTGAAACGTAGGGGTCATCCTCCTACTCACCCTCATAGCAACAGCCTTCGTAGGATACGTCCTGCCATGAGGACAAATATCATTCTGAGGAGCCACAGTCATCACGAACCTATTCTCAGCCATCCCCTACATCGGACAAACACTAGTTGAATGAGCATGAGGCGGATTCTCAGTAGACAACCCCACACTCACTCGATTCTTCGCTATCCACTTCCTACTACCATTCGTCATTGTAGGATTAACACTAGTCCACCTCACCCTCCTACACGAAACCGGATCAAACAATCCACTAGGTATCCCATCAGACTGCGACAAAATCCCATTCCACCCCTACTACTCCACAAAAGACATCGTAGGGTTCGCACTAATATTTATCCCCCTCGCCAGCCTAGCTCTATTCTTACCCAACCTGCTAGGAGACCCAGAAAACTTCACACCAGCCAACCCACTAGCCACACCCCCTCACATCAAACCCGAATGATACTTCCTATTCGCCTACGCCATCCTACGATCCATCCCAAACAAACTAGGAGGAGTCCTGGCCCTAGCCGCCTCCGTCCTAGTACTATTTCTCATGCCCCTCCTGCACACATCCAAACTACGTTCAATAACATTCCGCCCACTGTCACAAATTCTGTTTTGAACACTAGTAGCAAACCTTCTAGTACTA
>NW_026960955.1:0-27059 GCF_021018805.1 Prinia subflava | reverse complement strand
GATGCAAGAATTAGCAGTTCTTGTTGGTTAAACCTCCCCTCGGCAGGTAAGAAGGTTTTAACTTCTATCTTTAGAGTCACGGTCTAATGTTTGGGTTGAAACTATACTTGCATACTGGGATGCCGGAGATTAGCTCTGGCTTTAAGATGAGGAGGGCTATTGGGATTATGTGTAGGGCTATAAGAAGATGCTCTCGTGTGGAGGAGTTTTGGATTGATGTGATGTGGGATGGGAGTGCTCCTCGTTGTGTCATTGTTAGTATGTATAGGGTGTATGAGGCAGTTAGGAGGATTGCAATGCCTGTTAGGATGATTGTTAGGGAGGATCAGTTGAACAGGGCGATTACAATGGTTAGTTCTGCTATAAGGTTAGTTGTGGGGGGTAGTGCCATGTTTGTTAGGTTGGCTAAAAGTCATCAGATGGCTATTAATGGGAGTAGGGGCTGGATGCCTCGTGTTAGTAGTAGAATTCGGCTGTGGGTGCGTTCGTAGTTTGTGTTGGCTAGGCAGAATAGTATGGATGAGGTTAGTCCGTGTGAAATTATTAGGATCATTGCTCCTGAGAATGCTCATTGGGTTTGGATTATAGTTGCGGCGATGACAAGGCCTATGTGGCTTACTGATGAGTAAGCGATTAGTGACTTTAGGTCGATTTGTCGTAGGCAGATGGCACTAGTTATGAGCGCTCCCCATAGAGAGAGGGTGATGAATGGGTAGTGCAGGTTGTTTAGGGATGGGTTTACTAGGATAGTGACTCGTATGATGCCGTAGCCTCCCAGTTTTAAGAGCAGGGCTGCGAGAAGCATTGAGCCGGCAATTGGGGCCTCTACATGAGCTTTAGGCAGTCATAGGTGTAGTCCGTATAGTGGAGCTTTGACCATGAATGCTACGAGAAGGGCTAAGCTGGCTGCTAGGCCCGTTCAGGAGTGTGTGATGGTTGGGTGGGATAGTTTAAGTATTGGGAAGTATAATGTGCCAGTTTGGTTGTGTAGGTGCAGGATGGCGATTAGTAGGGGGAGTGAGCTGGCAAGCGTGTAGAACAGTAGGTAGATTCCGGCTTTAAGTCGTTCTGGTTGGTTTCCTCATCGGGTGATGAGGATTAATGTGGGGATTAGGGTTGCTTCAAAAGCAATGTAGAATAGTATGAGTTCCGAGGCTGAGAAGGCTGATAGGATGAATAGTTGAGCTAGAATGATTGTTGTGATGAAGATTCGTTTGCGGTTGGTTGGTTCTTGTTCTAGATGGTTTTGACTTGCCATTAGCATCAGAGGCAGGAGTCAACATGATAGGACTAGTAGTGGTGAAGAGATTTGGTCGATAGCAGTCCAGTGAGATAGGTTTTTGTTTGGGTAGTATGTTGGGGTGAATAGCTGTAGGCTAATGGCGGCAATTAATATGCTGTGTGTTGTGGTATTAGCCCAAAGGTACTTGCTGGGTGAGGATATGGTCATGGGAAGGAGTATAATAGTTGGTATGATGATTTTTAGCATTTTAGGAGGTTAAAGTTGTGGAGGTGGTCTGAACCGTGGGTGCGTGTTGAGGCTACTAGTAGGGCGAGCCCCGTTCCTGCTTCGCAGGCTGAGAATGTTAGTATAAGTATTGGTAGTATGGTGGCGGATGTTATTTGTGTTTGGATGGGTCATATTGACAGGGCTACATATATAGACAATATCATGCCCTCTAAGCATAGTAAGGCTGAGATTAGGTGGGTTCGGTGGAAGGCTAGGCCTAAGGCGCTTAGGGAGAAGGCTGAGTAGAAGCTTAGGTGTAGGAGGGTCATTAAGAAAGTTATAGGGTTGTGGCTATAATCTGTTGAGTCGAAATCAACTGTCTTGGTTAGACTAACTTTCTGTTATTCGGCCCATTCTAGCCCTCCTTGGGTTCATTCGTACACTAGACCTAGGGTGAGGAGTAGGATAAGGACTGAGGCTCATGTTAGTGTAGTGGTTGGGGCTTGGAGTTGGGTGGCTCATGGAAGAGGTAGGAGTAGGGCAATTTCTAGGTCGAACAGTAGGAATAGGATTGCTACTAGGAAGAATCGAATGGAGAATGGTAGTCGAGCGGATCCTAATGGGTCAAAGCCGCATTCGTATGGGGATAGTTTTTCTGAGTCTGGGTTCGTTTGGGCCAGTCATAGGTTTAGTATGGTTAGGGCGATGCTTAGGGTTATGGATAGGGTGATTATAAATGTGATTATGTTTATTGCTCTTCTCTGGGTTTGAACCAGATTTTAAGGATTGGAAGTCGATTGTAATTAGTATACTAGAAGAGCAGGATCCTCATCAGTAAATAGAGATATATAGGAATAGTCATACGACGTCTACAAAGTGTCAGTATCAGGCTGCTGCTTCGAAACCAAAGTGATGGTTTGGTGTAAAGTGGAATTTAATGAGGCGTAGGAGGCAGATTAGGAGGAATGTGGAGCCAATGATTACGTGTAGGCCGTGAAATCCAGTGGCTACGAAGAAGGTAGACCCGTATACTCCGTCTGCGATGGAGAAGGGAGCTTCGTAGTATTCTATGGCTTGTAGTGCGGTAAAGTAGAATCCTAGGAGGACAGTTAAGGTGAGAGCATAGATTGCTTGTTTTCGGCGGGCCTCTATGATAGCGTGATGGGCTCATGTGACGGTGATTCCTGAAGCTAGTAGGATGGCAGTGTTTAGTAGCGGTACTTCTATGGGGTTCAAGGGTTTGATTCCTGCTGGTGGTCATTGTCCTCCTAGTTCTGGGGTTGGGGCTAGGCTTGAGTGGAAGAAGGCTCAGAAGAAGCCTAGGAAGAAGAAAGCTTCTGATGTGATGAACAGGACTATGCCGTATCGTAGCCCTTTTTGGACGGTGGGAGTGTGGTGACCTTGGAATGTGCTTTCGCGTACAATGTCTCGTCATCATTGGAATATGACTAGGGTGGTTGATAATAGGCCAATGGCAAGTAGTTGTGGGGAGTGGTAGTGGAATCATATGGTTAGGCCGGACGTGGTTAGTAGGGCGGCGGCTGCTCCGAAGATGGGTCATGGGCTTGGATCTACTATGTGGTAGGAGTGTGCTTGGTGTGCCATTGTGTTAGATGTTTTCTTGGAGGTAGAGGCTGAGTAGGAGGACAAAGACGTAGGCCTGGATCATGGCTACGGCTACTTCCAGGATGGTTAGTAGCAGCAGGATTAGGAATGTTAGTAGGGAGACCATAGGTATGGTCGATAGTAAGGCGATCGTGGCGGTAGAAATAAGTTGGATTAAAAGGTGTCCTGCTGTGAGGTTGGCTGTTAGTCGTACTCCTAGCGCAATAGGACGAATTAGAAGGCTTGTTGTTTCAATTAAGACCAGTGCTGGGATCAGCGGTGTTGGAGTGCCTTCTGGTAGCAGGTGCCCTAGGGTAGTTGAAGGTTGGTTGCGTAACCCTGTGAGGAGGGTGGCTAGTCATAGTGGGAAGGCTAGGGCTAGGCTCATGGATAGTTGGGTGGTTGGAGTGAATGTGTAGGGCAATAGGCCTAGAAGGTTGATTAGTAGGAGGAATACCATTAATGAGGTTAGGATTAGGGCTCATTTGTGTCCTTTTTTGTTCAGTGGTATTATTAGTTGCTTTGTGATGAGGTTGACCGCTCATAGTTGTAGGGTGGATAGACGGCTCGTCACCCAGCGGTTGTTTTGTGACGGTAGTAGTAGGGCTGGGAAAGTGATTGAGATGAGGATTAGTGGAATGCCCAGTAGGGATGGACTTGAGAATTGGTCGAAGAAACTTAGGTTCATGGTCAAGTTCATGGGGTAGTAGGGGTGGTGGTAGTGGTCTTGTTGAGTGGTGGGTTTGGGGATGTTATGGATAGGATTTTAGGTTGGATGATTATTGAAAATGTTAGTCATGAGGTTAGTATGATAAAAAATCATGGATTTGGGTTGAGTTGTGGCATGTCATTAAGGAGGGTTAGCGTCCCTCTTTCTCTAGCTTAAAAGGCTAACGCTGTTTCATAGCTTCTTAATGATTAGGAAGATAGTAGAGAAGATCAGTTTTCGAAGTTGTCAAGTGGTGTGGACTCTACTACGATTGGTATGAAGCTGTGGTTTGCTCCGCAGATCTCTGAGCATTGTCCGTAGAATACTCCTGGTCGGTTTGCTAGGAAGGAAGTTTGGTTTAGTCGTCCTGGGATTGCATCCGTTTTGACGCCTAGGCTTGGTACAGCTCATGAGTGCAGGACGTCGTCAGCGGTGACAATAACTCGGATGGTAGAGTTTATTGGGACGATAACACGGTGGTCTACTTCTAGAAGTCGAAAGTGTCCTAGTGGGAGCTCTGATGTTGGTGTTATGTAGGAGTCGAATGTTAGGTCTTTGAAGTCGGTGTACTCGTAGGATCAGTACCATTGGTGTCCAATGGCTTTTAGAGTGAGGTCTGGTTGGTTGACTTCATCCATCATGTATAGGATGCGCAGGGATGGCAGGGCTAGGGTGATTAGTACTATGGCTGGTAGGATTGTTCATACTAGTTCGATCGCCTGTGCATCAACTGTATTTGATGAGAGTTTACCTGTTAGTATTAGAGTCAGTAGATAGAGGACCAAGCTGCAGATGGCTAGGGCCACTATTATGGCGTGGTCGTGGAATTGTATCAGTTCTTCTATAATTGGTGATGAGGCGTCTTGGAAATTAAGTTGTGAGTGGTTGGCCATATTTTGAGGCGCACAGGGTTTTCACCTGCAATATAGCCTTGACAAGGCTATGTAATCGTTTTACTAGCGTCTCTATGAGAAAGAAGCATAAGTGGTTTTATGCGGTTGGCTTGAAACCAACATATGAGGGTTCGAGTCCTTCCTTTCTTGTACTTGGACAAAGGCTGGTTCTTCAAAGGTGTGGAATGGGGGTGGGCAACCGTAGATTCATTCGATATTTGTGCTTGTAAGTTCTGGTTGGAAAGCTTTGCGTTTGGATGCGAAGGCTTCTCAGATGATGAATACTAGCATGATTACGGCTGTTATAGAGATTAGGGAACCTACTGATGAGATGGTGTTTCATAGTGTGTAGGCGTCTGGGTAGTCTGAGTATCGACGTGGCATGCCAGCTAGGCCAAGGAAGTGTTGTGGGAAGAAGGTGAGGTTAACGCCTACAAATATTACTCCGAAGTGGATTTTGGCTCATGTGGAATGTAGAGTGTACCCGGTGAATAGTGGGAATCAGTGTGTGAATCCGGCTAGAATTGCGAATACTGCTCCTATTGATAGTACATAGTGGAAGTGAGCTACTACATAGTAGGTATCGTGCAGAGCAATGTCTAGTGAAGAGTTTGCTAAAACGATCCCTGTTAGGCCCCCGATGGTGAATAGGAAGATGAATCCTAGGGCCCATAGTATGGGTGGGTCTCATTTGATAATGCCTCCGTGGAGTGTTGCTAGTCAGCTGAATACTTTAATGCCAGTTGGGATGGCGATGATTATAGTGGCTGATGTGAAGTATGCTCGGGTGTCTACGTCCATGCCTACTGTGAATATATGGTGGGCCCAAACGATAAATCCTAGGAACCCGATGGAAAGTATAGCTCATACCATTCCTATATAACCGAAAGGTTCTTTTTTTCCTGAGTAGTAGGTTACGACGTGGGAGATGATTCCGAATCCTGGTAGAATGAGGATGTAGACTTCAGGGTGTCCGAAGAATCAGAATAGGTGTTGATAAAGTACTGGGTCTCCTCCTCCTGCCGGGTCAAAGAAAGTGGTATTTAGGTTGCGGTCGGTTAGTAGTATAGTGATTCCGGCAGCGAGTACAGGGAGGGAGAGAAGCAGTAGGACTGCTGTGATAAGTACTGATCAGACAAATAGGGGGGTTTGGTATTGGGAGAGGGCTGGTGGTTTTATGTTAATTGCTGTGGTGATAAAGTTGATTGCGCCCAGAATTGATGAGATTCCAGCTAGGTGAAGGGAGAAGATGGCTAGGTCAACTGAAGCTCCAGCATGGGCTAAGTTGCCGGCTAATGGGGGGTACACTGTTCAGCCCGTACCTGCTCCTGCCTCGACTGTGGAGGAAGCCAGGAGAAGGAGGAAAGAGGGTGGTAGAAGTCAGAAGCTTATGTTGTTCATTCGTGGGAATGCTATGTCTGGGGCCCCAATTATTAGGGGGACTAGTCAGTTGCCGAAGCCCCCGATCATAATTGGTATAACTATAAAGAAGATTATTACGAAAGCATGTGCTGTAACGATCACGTTGTAGATTTGGTCGTCTCCGAGCAGGGCTCCTGGTTGGCCTAGTTCTGCTCGGATGAGAAGGCTTAGTGAGGTGCCCACTATTCCGGCCCATGCGCCGAAAATTAGGTATAGGGTACCGATATCTTTGTGGTTGGTTGAGAATAATCATCGGTTAATGAATGTCACAGGTAAGATGGCTGAGTGTATAAGCGTTAGGCTGTAGTCCTTTTTACAGAGGTTCAATTCCTCTTCTTATCGGCTTTGTGGTGAAATTCACGGCGGGTTGCAAACTCGCAGATGCGTATTGATTGCGCCGAAGTCTTAGGTAGAAGCCTGTTGGTTAGGGCATGTAGCTGTTAACTATATTGTTGTGGGATCGAAGCCCATCTACCTAGTTGGGTTGTAAGGTCCTAGCTTAATTAAAGTACCTGGGTTGCATTCAGGAGATGTGGGGTAGCATCCTGCGGATCTTAGCAGAAACTAAGAGGGTTTAACTCTTGTTTAAGGCTTTGAAGGCCTTCGGTTTAAGTGATCCTAAGTTTCTTAAATAATAGTGGTGATTAGTGGTGAAACCGGTAGGAGTGCAGTTGATATGGTGATTAGGATGGCAATTAAGGTGCTGGTTGGTTTGTTAGTATGTCATTGTTTAATGTGGTTGGTGGTGTGTGGGGGTAGTGTGATTGTTGCACAGTATGCTAGGCGAAGATAGAAGAATAGGCTTAGGAGTGATAGGAGGGAGATTGAAGTTGCTATTGGGATTATGTCTTGTTTAGTTAGCTCTTGGATGATAAGTCATTTTGGGAGGAAACCTGTTAATGGGGGCAGTCCTGCTATAGAGAGTATTGTTAGTAGTAGTATGGCGTTTAGTGCTGGTACCTTTGTCCATGCAGTTATTAGGGTTGATAGTTTTGAGACTTTAATTGTGTTTAAAGTTAGGAATACTGCTATTGTTATTAGTGTGTAGAGGTAAAAATTAAGTAAGGTTAGTTTAGGGTTGTACGAGATAATGATTGTTATCCATCCTAGATGGGAGATGGAGGAGAAGGCTAGGATTTTTCGGATTTGTGTTTGGTTTAGTCCTATTCATCCTCCCAGAGCGGCAGATATGATTGCTATGCAGGCTAGCAGAGTAGGGTTTAGTGAGGGTGATGTTATGAATAGCAGTGAGATAGGGGGTAATTTTATCATTGTTGATAGGAGGAGGCCTGTGGTAAGTGGGGACCCTTGGAGGACTTCTGGGAATCAGAAATGAAATGGGACTAGTCCTAGTTTTATTGCTAGGGCGGAGGTTAGGATGAGGCACGATATTGGATGGGTTAGTTGGGTGATGTCCCATTGTCCGGTGTGCCATGCATTGGTTATGCTGGAAAATAAGACTAGTGCGGAGGCAGTTGCTTGGGTAAGGAAGTACTTGGTTGCGGCTTCAATGGCTCGTGGATGGTGGGATTTTGAGATCAGTGGCAGGATTGCTAGGGTGTTGATTTCAAGGCCGGCCCAGGCTATTATTCAGTGGTTGCTCGAGATTGTGATGGCAGTCCCTATAAACAGGCTGATTGCGAAAATTAATTTTGCTTGTGGGTTCATTAGTAGGGGAAGGGGTTAAACCATCATTTTCGGGGTATGGGCCCGATAGCTTTGTTAGCTGACCCTACTAGAAAGTAATATAATGGGAGTATGGAGGGTTTTGATCCCTTTAGTGCAGGTTCGATTCCTGTTTTTCTAAGTTAGGAAATGAGAGGGCTGGTATACCTCTATGTTCACTTTATCATAGTGACCCTTTGGGACGTTCAGGCACATTTCCTTTTATGGTTCTTAGGTAGGGGGGAAGTCCAGCGTAACAGATTGATATGCTGGTGTGTCACAAGCATATCGCCAGTGTGAGTGGGAGGAAGTTTTTTCATAGAAGGTGTATTAGCTGGTCGTATCGGAAGCGCGGATATGAAGCACGGACTCATAGGAAACCAGCAGATAGTAGGAGGACTTTTGTGGCTAGAATCACAGGGAATAGTTCTTGCGGAGGGTTTAGGAAGCTTGGGTTGAAGAATAAGATGGTAGTTAGTGTGTTTATTAGCATGATGTTGGCGTATTCGGCTAGGAAGAATAAAGCGAATGGTCCTGCTGCATATTCCACGTTGAAGCCAGAGACTAGTTCTGACTCCCCCTCTGTAAGGTCAAATGGGGCTCGGTTTGTCTCGGCTAGTGTGGATACGTATCATATTATGGCTAGTGGCCAGCATGAGAAGATAAGGTACAGGGGTTCTTGGGTGGTTGCGAGAGTGCTTAGGTTGTAATTTCCGCTGAGTAGGATGATGGAGAGTAGGATAATTGCTAGGGTGACTTCATACGAGATGGTTTGGGCTACTGCTCGTAGTGCTCCAATTAGGGCATATTTTGAGTTGGAGGCTCATCCTGATCATAGAATAGAGTATACGGCTAGGCTAGATATGGCTAGGAGAAAGAGTAGGCCTAGGTTGAGGTCTGCGAGAGAGAATGGTAGTGGGAGTGGGGTTCAAATTGAAATCGCTAGGAGAAGGGCTAGTATTGGAGTTGTGGTGAATAGGATTGGGGAAGATGTTGATGGGCGGATCGGTTCTTTGATGAATAGTTTCACCCCGTCTGCCAAGGGTTGTAGTAGTCCGAATGGGCCTACGACATTTGGGCCCTTTCGTCCTTGCATGTAACTTAGGATTTTACGTTCTACTAGTGTGAGGAAGGCTACTGCAATTAGAATGGGGAGGGCATAGGAAGTGGCTATGATTAGGCTGGTTAGAAGTGGGTAGTTGGTCATATGGGGGTTGGTAAGCTAGGGAGAGGATTTGAACCTCTGAGTTAAAGGACTTAAGCCTTTTGCATTTGCCGAGCTCTGCCACGCTAGCTTGTCCTTTTCTAGGACGTGGGTGGGTGTGATAGCTTTTCGTAATTTAGTTGGTTTCATTACTTAAGGCGGGGGCTTGCTTGTGGTATTGGCCCCACTTTTCCTATCCTTTCGTACTGGGAAGAGTTGTTCATAGATAGAAACCGACCTGGATTACTCCGGTCTGAACTCAGATCACGTAGGACTGTTAATCGTTGAACAAACGAACCCTTAGTAGCGGCTGCACCACTAGGATGTCCTGATCCAACATCGAGGTCGTAAACCTCCCCGTCGATATGGACTCTCGGAGGAGATTGCGCTGTTATCCCTGGGGTAGCTTGGTCCATTGATCAATTATATTGGATCTGGTGGCTATTAGCACTTTGAGTAGTGGCTCTTAGTCTGGAGGTGTTGTCCCATGTTTGGAGGTTTTGTTTTGCTCCAAGGTCGCCCCAACCGAAAAAATGCAGACCATCGTCCCAATGGATAAGTAAGCCCGGGGTGGGGGTGTATGTATTTTGGGGTGGTTGCTGTTTTTAAAGTTCCACAGGGTCTTCTCGTCTTATGGGTTTATCCCTGCTTTTGCACAGGGAGATCAATTTCACCGATTGCCTGTAAGAGACAGTTAAGACCTCGTTTAGCCATTCATACGGGTCCCGATTTATGGGACAATTGATTGCGCTACCTTTGCACGGTTAGGATACCGCGGCCGTTGAACATAGTCACCGGGCAGGCATCACCTTCAATACTTGTCTGTGGGTTGGCTGAAGGCTATGTTTTTGGTAAACAGTCGGGCCTTGACGGGTTTGCCTAGTTCCTTTTACAGGTTTTAATCTTTCTTAATGGACGCTCCTATGTCGGGTTAACAAAGTGTTTAATACTCTGCTTGTTTGATTTGTCGTATATTGGTGGCTTGTTAATAATGTACTGATGTAAGCTTGCGTCTAAGAGGGAGGACCCTGGTTACTCATTCTAGCATTAATTCTCCTATTGTTCTATAGGTTAGCCCGTTAGTGGGGAGGGAGTCACGTGGTTTTTATATTTTTAAGGTGCAGAGCTTTAACGCACTCTTTGTTGATGGCTGCTTAAAGGCCCACAGTAGGTTTTGCAGGTTTGTTGTTTATCCGCTCGTGGAGATTGTATTCTTTTTTAAAGGAGCTGTACCTCCTTTAAATAGCCCTTAATTCGCTTCATTGGGGTTTGTAGGTTCCTTGGAGAAGAATTAAGAGTGAACTAAGATTCATTTCACAGGCAACCAGCTATCACCCAGCTCGATTGGCTTTTCACCTCTACTAGCAAGTCATCCCACTCTTTTGCAACAGAGACGGGTTCGCTCATAATAGCTGCTCGCAAGTAGCTCGCTTGGGTTTCGGGGTGGCAAACTTAAATTCATTTTGCTTGGTTTTTCTTGCTAGACCATGATGCAAAAGGTACAAGGGTTGATCTTTGCTGTTTTTAGCTTAGTTTTCATTGCTATTTCATCTTTCCCTTACGGTACGTGGTCTCTATCGCTCCAATGGTGTCTTTTCTATCGCCTATACTGGGACTAATAAATGCTTTAGTTGGGTGTTGGAAGTAGCTTTGTTATTCCGGGTCATGTAGGTTGGGCTAGAGTTTGGCATTCAAGACGATCTGATGTTAGCAGATATCTCTCAGGTGTAAGCTGAGTGCTTTAATTTAAGGCTACGTCTTGGTGTTCTAAGTGCACCTTCCGGTACACTTACCTTGTTACGACTTACCTCCTCTTTGGCTGATCAACTTATTAATTTATGGGGGGGGGGGGGTCGCTTTTGAGGAGGGTGACGGGCGGTATGTACGTGTCCCAGAGCCGGCTTAAAGAGGGCTCGATTGTCTCTCTTTACTGCTAAATCCGCCTTCCAGGGATAGTTTCATGTCCCTTTGCCGTATGTTCTAGTCTAGAAAATGTAGCCCATTGCTCCCATTCCATAGGCTATACCTTGACCTGTCGTATTAGCGTTGTAGGGCTATTGCGTCCACTGTTGGTCCTTCAGGGTGGGTGGGCTGGCGACGGCGGTATATAGGCTGAACTGTTGCAAGGAATGGTAAGGTGTATCGTGGATCATCGATTATAGAACAGGCTCCTCTAGGTGGGTTTGGGGCACCGCCAAGTCCTTAGAGTTTTAAGCGTTTGTGCTCGTAGTTCTCGGGCGGATGCTCCGGTAAGATCGAGCATCAAGATTTAGGGCCAGGCATAGTGGGGTATCTAATCCCAGTTTGGGCCCTGGCTTTCGTGGGCTTCAATAAATCGTTGTTCTAAGATCTTCTTTAAGTAGGGGCCTTATGGGCATCTTTGGCTTTCTACGGCTCAGCTGCCTTTTAATCTTAGCTACTTGGATAACATGTGACCACTCTTTACGCCGTTAAGTAATGTTGATTTGGGTCTCCTGTATGACCGCGGTGGCTGGCACAGGATTTACCGACCCTTAGCTTGCTATAACTAAGTCAAGTTTGCACTCATTGCTTAATATTAATTACTGCTGAATACCCGTGGGGGTGTGGCAATTGCAAGGCGTTTTGGGCTACGGTGATGGGTGTGCCTGATACCCGCTCCTGTCGACCTAAATTTAGGGTACCCAGGGCATCTACACTGGAGCGCGGATACTTGCATGTATATATTTAGCAACAACCAACAGTAAGGTTAGGACTAAGTCTTTTGTCTTTGGGTGCGTGTGGCTGCCGTCTTGACATCTTCAGTGTCATGCTTTTTGTAAGCTACAAAGACTTAGGTGGGTTTGGTTTGGTGAGTGGTGATGTGTTGTTTTTGTTTGGTTTTTTGTCCAAAAAAAGGCAGGTAAGTTTGGGTTAAGTGTCGTAGTGGTGGGTGTGTAATTTGGTTGCATGAATAATATAGGGATATATAGTTAATTATTTGTTTGTTTTGATGAAAATTACACGATAAAAAATGAAGTGAATAAATTTTGGGGGTGAAATGATGGGTTTAGGTATAAGTCTCAGCAAAGTGAGAATAAAATAGTTATGTCCGGTGACCATTGCATTATTCAATGGCTTAAGAGGTAAAAAGCGCGGGTTTCATGAATGAGGCTAAAGTGCATCAGTGTCAAGTTTGCGACGACCTTATCCTTCAACCATGACACTATGGGCTTACAGGTGGTCGGCAGGTAGCTCGCCGGTAATGTGATGCTCACGTCAAGAGGAAGATATCTCCTGCTACGCACTGGAAGGGCATATTGAAGACGCCCCCAGAAGAAGAGAAGAGAAAGAGAAAGGAAATGTCGCGATAACGAGAGGAAATGAGGAGCGTCCATCCCCAGCACTTGTATCTGTGAAGAGCAAGTAGAGAGGGCGAGGCAGTTTATGGTCCTGAAGTTACCACGGGTGGCGCAAAAGAGCAAGTAGGGCCTCGAGGGTAAGAGGGAAAGTATGGGCTCAAGACAAGGGACGTGGGTATAACTGACGTTGAGTAGCTCGGTTCTCGTGAGGAGCACGGTTAATAGATAACCAGGTTCTCTGGCTTGTGAGCGCTTGAAAGCTGTTGGTCGAGAGGCTTGCTTTAGGAGGTGGGCGAATTGTATGACCTCGTGAATTCAAAGGTGCGCTGGGACATTCCCTCGTATCCGGGGCTGGTTGTTAGGTACGTTGTAGAGACTGTCGATCTCGGGTGACGCTTGTAGTGTGATGTTGGTCGGGTTAGCTGGGTGTGATGGTACCTGAAGCAAAAATGGGGGGGTGGTGTGACTGCTCGCACATTATCTATTTGGAGAAAATGTTGGGCGGGGGTTGGAGGTGAGGTTGGTCTTTGGGTGGAATATCCTACATTAATGTAATGCCTGATGGGGATAATAAATTAATGTGGCGCAATACATACCTTAAGTAATATGAAAAAGCCGCGGGGGGGGTAAGGGGGGGGGGGGGAATAGTTGGTATGGTGAAAATGAAGTATAAAAAGTGATGTTGGTGGTGATGTTGAATGGAGTAGTTCCTGTAGTTAAAGGATAACGGCAGTTTTTCAGGCTGCAGATCCCAGGTAGAGGCTGGGCGGGAATTATGATGAAGTTTGTTCTGTTTATAGGGCTTTGTTTTGTTCTGGGTGGGCTGGCGGTTGCTTCTAATCCATCCCCTTATTATGGAGTGGTTGGGTTGGTCGTGGCGTCTATTGCTGGCTGTGGTTGGTTGGTTAGTTTGGGTGCTTCTTTCATGTCTTTGGTGCTTGTTATAGTGTATTTGGGGGGGATGTTGGTGGTGTTTGTTTATTCGGTTTCATTGGCGGCGGATCCTTATCCTGAGGCTTGGGTAGATTGGGGGGTTGTTGGGTATGGATTGGGGATTGGGTTAGTTGTTGGAGCTGGTGCTGTTGTGCTAGGTACTTCTGTGGTTTTAGTTGATGGGGGGACGGTTGATAGTGGTGGTTTATTGGTAGGACGGTTGGATTTTAGTGGGGTGGCTATGTTTTATTCGTGTGGGGTTGGGTTGTTCTTGGTGGGTGGATGGGGGTTGTTGTTAACTTTGTTTGTGGTTCTAGAGCTTGTGCGGGGGTTGTCTCGGGGGGCTATTCGGGCTGTCTAGGGTTGTGTCAGAAAGTAGTTTAGTCTAAAATGCCAGCTTTGGGAGTTGGTGATGGAGGTTTAATTCCTTTCTTTCTGAGGTTGTGGGGGGGTGTGTAATTTGGTTGCATGAATAATATAGGGATATATAGTTAATTATTTGTTTGTTTTGATGAAAATTACACGATAAAAAATGAAGTGAATAAATTTTGGGGGTGAAATGATGGGTTTAGGTATAAGTCTCAGCAAAGTGAGAATAAAATAGTTATGTCCGGTGACCATTGCATTATTCAATGGCTTAAGAGGTAAAAAGCGCGGGTTTCATGAATGAGGCTAAAGTGCATCAGTGTCAAGTTTGCGACGACCTTATCCTTCAACCATGACACTATGGGCTTACAGGTGGTCGGCAGGTAGCTCGCCGGTAATGTGATGCTCACGTCAAGAGGAAGATATCTCCTGCTACGCACTGGAAGGGCATATTGAAGACGCCCCCAGAAGAAGAGAAGAGAAAGAGAAAGGAAATGTCGCGATAACGAGAGGAAATGAGGAGCGTCCATCCCCAGCACTTGTATCTGTGAAGAGCAAGTAGAGAGGGCGAGGCAGTTTATGGTCCTGAAGTTACCACGGGTGGCGCAAAAGAGCAAGTAGGGCCTCGAGGGTAAGAGGGAAAGTATGGGCTCAAGACAAGGGACGTGGGTATAACTGACGTTGAGTAGCTCGGTTCTCGTGAGGAGCACGGTTAATAGATAACCAGGTTCTCTGGCTTGTGAGCGCTTGAAAGCTGTTGGTCGAGAGGCTTGCTTTAGGAGGTGGGCGAATTGTATGACCTCGTGAATTCAAAGGTGCGCTGGGACATTCCCTCGTATCCGGGGCTGGTTGTTAGGTACGTTGTAGAGACTGTCGATCTCGGGTGACGCTTGTAGTGTGATGTTGGTCGGGTTAGCTGGGTGTGATGGTACCTGAAGCAAAAATGGGGGGGTGGTGTGACTGCTCGCACATTATCTATTTGGAGAAAATGTTGGGCGGGGGTTGGAGGTGAGGTTGGTCTTTGGGTGGAATATCCTACATTAATGTAATGCCTGATGGGGATAATAAATTAATGTGGCGCAATACATACCTTAAGTAATATGAAAAAGCCGCGGGGGGGGTAAGGGGGGGGGGGGGGAATAGTTGGTATGGTGAAAATGAAGTATAAAAAGTGATGTTGGTGGTGATGTTGAATGGAGTAGTTCCTGTAGTTAAAGGATAACGGCAGTTTTTCAGGCTGCAGATCCCAGGTAGAGGCTGGGCGGGAATTATGATGAAGTTTGTTCTGTTTATAGGGCTTTGTTTTGTTCTGGGTGGGCTGGCGGTTGCTTCTAATCCATCCCCTTATTATGGAGTGGTTGGGTTGGTCGTGGCGTCTATTGCTGGCTGTGGTTGGTTGGTTAGTTTGGGTGCTTCTTTCATGTCTTTGGTGCTTGTTATAGTGTATTTGGGGGGGATGTTGGTGGTGTTTGTTTATTCGGTTTCATTGGCGGCGGATCCTTATCCTGAGGCTTGGGTAGATTGGGGGGTTGTTGGGTATGGATTGGGGATTGGGTTAGTTGTTGGAGCTGGTGCTGTTGTGCTAGGTACTTCTGTGGTTTTAGTTGATGGGGGGACGGTTGATAGTGGTGGTTTATTGGTAGGACGGTTGGATTTTAGTGGGGTGGCTATGTTTTATTCGTGTGGGGTTGGGTTGTTCTTGGTGGGTGGATGGGGGTTGTTGTTAACTTTGTTTGTGGTTCTAGAGCTTGTGCGGGGGTTGTCTCGGGGGGCTATTCGGGCTGTCTAGGGTTGTGTCAGAAAGTAGTTTAGTCTAAAATGCCAGCTTTGGGAGTTGGTGATGGAGGTTTAATTCCTTTCTTTCTGAGGTTGTGGGGGGGTGTGTAATTTGGTTGCATGAATAATATAGGGATATATAGTTAATTATTTGTTTGTTTTGATGAAAATTACACGATAAAAAATGAAGTGAATAAATTTTGGGGGTGAAATGATGGGTTTAGGTATAAGTCTCAGCAAAGTGAGAATAAAATAGTTATGTCCGGTGACCATTGCATTATTCAATGGCTTAAGAGGTAAAAAGCGCGGGTTTCATGAATGAGGCTAAAGTGCATCAGTGTCAAGTTTGCGACGACCTTATCCTTCAACCATGACACTATGGGCTTACAGGTGGTCGGCAGGTAGCTCGCCGGTAATGTGATGCTCACGTCAAGAGGAAGATATCTCCTGCTACGCACTGGAAGGGCATATTGAAGACGCCCCCAGAAGAAGAGAAGAGAAAGAGAAAGGAAATGTCGCGATAACGAGAGGAAATGAGGAGCGTCCATCCCCAGCACTTGTATCTGTGAAGAGCAAGTAGAGAGGGCGAGGCAGTTTATGGTCCTGAAGTTACCACGGGTGGCGCAAAAGAGCAAGTAGGGCCTCGAGGGTAAGAGGGAAAGTATGGGCTCAAGACAAGGGACGTGGGTATAACTGACGTTGAGTAGCTCGGTTCTCGTGAGGAGCACGGTTAATAGATAACCAGGTTCTCTGGCTTGTGAGCGCTTGAAAGCTGTTGGTCGAGAGGCTTGCTTTAGGAGGTGGGCGAATTGTATGACCTCGTGAATTCAAAGGTGCGCTGGGACATTCCCTCGTATCCGGGGCTGGTTGTTAGGTACGTTGTAGAGACTGTCGATCTCGGGTGACGCTTGTAGTGTGATGTTGGTCGGGTTAGCTGGGTGTGATGGTACCTGAAGCAAAAATGGGGGGGTGGTGTGACTGCTCGCACATTATCTATTTGGAGAAAATGTTGGGCGGGGGTTGGAGGTGAGGTTGGTCTTTGGGTGGAATATCCTACATTAATGTAATGCCTGATGGGGATAATAAATTAATGTGGCGCAATACATACCTTAAGTAATATGAAAAAGCCGCGGGGGGGGTAAGGGGGGGGGGGGGGCCTTTTCTTTAATTTTTTTCCGGCGCGGCCGAAAATTTTTGGAGGGGCCCTTTTCTTTAATTCTTTCCGGCGCGGCCGAAAATTTTTGGAGGGGCCCTTTTCTTTAATTCTTTCCGGCGCGGCCGAAAATTTTTGGAGGGGCCCTTTTCTTTAATTCTTTCCGGCGCGGCCGAAAATTTTTGGAGGGGCCCTTTTCTTTAATTCTTTCCGGCGCGGCCGAAAATTTTTGGAGGGGCCCTTTTCTTTAATTCTTTCCGGCGCGGCCGAAAATTTTTGGAGGGGCCCTTTTCTTTAATTCTTTCCGGCGCGGCCGAAAATTTTTGGAGGGGGGGGGGGGGGAAACTCTAAGAAGAGGTTGAGTCTTCAATCTTTGGCTTACAAGACCAATGTTTTAATAAACTATTAGAGTATTAGAGTTTGAGTATTTTGTTTTCTACGATGGAAACAATTGGGAAGAGGACTAGAATGATAGTGAAGTAGGTAAATGAGGCTAGTTGGCCAATGATGATGAATGGGTGTTCAACTGGCTGGCTGCCTACTCAGGTTAGTACTAGAAGGTTTGCTACTAGTGTTCAAAACAGAATTTGTGACAGTGGGCGGAATGTTATTGAACGTAGTTTGGATGTGTGCAGGAGGGGCATGAGAAATAGTACTAGGACGGAGGCGGCTAGGGCCAGGACTCCTCCTAGTTTGTTTGGGATGGATCGTAGGATGGCGTAGGCGAATAGGAAGTATCATTCGGGTTTGATGTGAGGGGGTGTGGCTAGTGGGTTGGCTGGTGTGAAGTTTTCTGGGTCTCCTAGCAGGTTGGGTAAGAATAGAGCTAGGCTGGCGAGGGGGATAAATATTAGTGCGAACCCTACGATGTCTTTTGTGGAGTAGTAGGGGTGGAATGGGATTTTGTCGCAGTCTGATGGGATACCTAGTGGATTGTTTGATCCGGTTTCGTGTAGGAGGGTGAGGTGGACTAGTGTTAATCCTACAATGACGAATGGTAGTAGGAAGTGGATAGCGAAGAATCGAGTGAGTGTGGGGTTGTCTACTGAGAATCCGCCTCATGCTCATTCAACTAGTGTTTGTCCGATGTAGGGGATGGCTGAGAATAGGTTCGTGATGACTGTGGCTCCTCAGAATGATATTTGTCCTCATGGCAGGACGTATCCTACGAAGGCTGTTGCTATGAGGGTGAGTAGGAGGATGACCCCTACGTTTCAGGTTTCTTTGTTTAAGTATGAGCCGTAGTAGAAGCCTCGGCCGATGTGAAGGTAGATGCAGATGAAGAAGAATGAAGCTCCGTTTGCGTGGAGGTTTCGGATTAGTCAGCCGAATTGGACGTCTCGGCATATGTGGGTGACGGAGGAGAAGGCTAGGGAGGTGTCTGCTGTGTAGTGTATGGCTAGCAGTAGTCCTGTGACGATTTGTGTGGCTAGGCAAACACCCAGTAGGGATCCAAAGTTTCATCATGATGAGATATTTGATGGTGTTGGTAGGTCAATTAGGGCGTCGTTGATGACTTTTAGTAGGGGGTGGTTTTTACGAAGATTTGGGGCCATTAAGTTTTCTGTATGTGGAAATAATGATGATTAGGATGGATAGGGCAAAGGACCCTAGGTAGGCTTTGATTAGGCCTTGGTGGAATGTGGTAGCGGTTTTGGATGTTGTTGACTGCATATTGGCTAGGCCTTCTGGGCCTAATAGCTTGTATCAGGAAAGGTCTATGAGGTGTGAGGCGATGTTTTGTCCTCCTGATAATAGGTTTGTTACGCTTGATCGGTGGGTTAGTAGGTTGAAATAGCCTAGGGAGATTGAGAAGTTGTAGAATGGGTTTTGTTTGGTCAGGATTAGGGTTTGGGCTATTTTTGATAGTTCGAGTGCTAGGGCGATTCCTAGGGCTGTTACTACTAGGGCCGTTATTTTGATTGATGTGGGTATGGTTGTGGGTGGTGTTTTTGTTGGTAGGATGTATGAGGTAATGATTAAACCAGCTGTGATGCTTCCTAGTGCTAGTCGGGTGATTGGGCGGATTACTGCAGGGTTGTTTTCGTTTATTGAGGTTAGGGGAGGGATTCGGGTGAAGCCGCTTTGGACTAGAACGGTCATGCGGATTGTATAGACCGCGGTGAATGATGTGGCTAGCAGGGTTAGGAGCAGGGCTCATGAGTTTAGGTATGAGGTGTTTAGGTTTTCGATGATTTGGTCCTTTGAGTAAAATCCTGCTAGGAATGGGGTTCCTATTAGTGCTAGGTTACCGATAGTGAGACATGAGGTGGTTGTTGGGAGCATTTTTTGGAGGCCTCCTATTTTTCGGATGTCTTGTTCTCCGTTGAGGCTGTGGATGATGGAGCCTGAGCAGAGGAATAGCATGGCCTTGAAGAATGCGTGGGTTGAGATGTGTAGGAAGGCTAGTTGTGGAAGGTTTAATCCAATAGTGACTATTATTAGGCCTAGCTGACTTGAGGTGGAGAAGGCGATAATTTTTTTGATGTCGTTCTGTGTGAGGGCACATGTGGCTGCAAATAGGGTGGAGAGGGCTCCCAGGCAAAGGCAGAGAGAGAGGGCTGTTTGGTTGTTGTGGAATAGTGGGTGGGTTCGGATTAGTAGGAAGATTCCGGCCACTACTATAGTGCTTGAGTGTAGTAAGGCTGAGACTGGGGTTGGGCCTTCTATTGCGGATGGGAGTCATGGGTGTAATCCAAATTGAGCGGATTTGCCTGTTGCTGCCAGGATCAGCCCTAGGAGGGGTAAGGTTGGGGTCTGTGAAGTGGAGGGGAATTGTTGGAGTTCTCAGGTGTTTATGGTATAGGCTAGTCATGCTATGCAAAGGATGAGGCCAATGTCTCCGATTCGGTTGTAAAGCACTGCTTGTAGGGCGGCGGTGTTGGCTTCTGCTCGTCCGTGTCATCAGCTGATCAGGAGGAAGGATATGATCCCTACTCCTTCTCATCCAATGAACAGGACAAATAGGTTATTGGCGATGATTAGGATTAGCATGGTAATTAGGAACAGTAGGAGGAAGGTGAAGAATTTTGTGATGTGTGGGTCTGAGGCCATGTATCATGTTGCGAATTGCAGGATTGACCATGACACGAATAGGGCAATTGGGAAGAATGTAAGGGAGTAAAAGTCTAGTTTAAGGCTGATTGGGATTTTGAAGTTTATGATGAATTTTCATTCTCATGAGGAGACCAGGCCTTCCATACCTGAGTGGATGTGGATTGTTATTGGGACTAAGCTGATTAGAAATGAGGCTTTGACTGTTTGTGTGATGGTGTTGGGAGTGTTTTTGAGGCTGTCTGATAATAGTGGGAAAATGATTGGAGTAGTTAGGGTTGTTAGGGTTAATAGTGTGAATGTGTTTAGGGTTAGTGGTAGGTCCATTACTTTCACTTGGATTTGCACCAAGATACGTGGTTCCTAAGACCATTGGATTGCTATTATCCTTTGAAAGTAAGGGGGCTGAGGTTTTAGACTCAGATGCAAGAATTAGCAGTTCTTGTTGGTTAAACCTCCCCTCGGCAGGTAAGAAGGTTTTAACTTCTATCTTTAGAGTCACGGTCTAATGTTTGGGTTGAAACTATACTTGCATACTGGGATGCCGGAGATTAGCTCTGGCTTTAAGATGAGGAGGGCTATTGGGATTATGTGTAGGGCTATAAGAAGATGCTCTCGTGTGGAGGAGTTTTGGATTGATGTGATGTGGGATGGGAGTGCTCCTCGTTGTGTCATTGTTAGTATGTATAGGGTGTATGAGGCAGTTAGGAGGATTGCAATGCCTGTTAGGATGATTGTTAGGGAGGATCAGTTGAACAGGGCGATTACAATGGTTAGTTCTGCTATAAGGTTAGTTGTGGGGGGTAGTGCCATGTTTGTTAGGTTGGCTAAAAGTCATCAGATGGCTATTAATGGGAGTAGGGGCTGGATGCCTCGTGTTAGTAGTAGAATTCGGCTGTGGGTGCGTTCGTAGTTTGTGTTGGCTAGGCAGAATAGTATGGATGAGGTTAGTCCGTGTGAAATTATTAGGATCATTGCTCCTGAGAATGCTCATTGGGTTTGGATTATAGTTGCGGCGATGACAAGGCCTATGTGGCTTACTGATGAGTAAGCGATTAGTGACTTTAGGTCGATTTGTCGTAGGCAGATGGCACTAGTTATGAGCGCTCCCCATAGAGAGAGGGTGATGAATGGGTAGTGCAGGTTGTTTAGGGATGGGTTTACTAGGATAGTGACTCGTATGATGCCGTAGCCTCCCAGTTTTAAGAGCAGGGCTGCGAGAAGCATTGAGCCGGCAATTGGGGCCTCTACATGAGCTTTAGGCAGTCATAGGTGTAGTCCGTATAGTGGAGCTTTGACCATGAATGCTACGAGAAGGGCTAAGCTGGCTGCTAGGCCCGTTCAGGAGTGTGTGATGGTTGGGTGGGATAGTTTAAGTATTGGGAAGTATAATGTGCCAGTTTGGTTGTGTAGGTGCAGGATGGCGATTAGTAGGGGGAGTGAGCTGGCAAGCGTGTAGAACAGTAGGTAGATTCCGGCTTTAAGTCGTTCTGGTTGGTTTCCTCATCGGGTGATGAGGATTAATGTGGGGATTAGGGTTGCTTCAAAAGCAATGTAGAATAGTATGAGTTCCGAGGCTGAGAAGGCTGATAGGATGAATAGTTGAGCTAGAATGATTGTTGTGATGAAGATTCGTTTGCGGTTGGTTGGTTCTTGTTCTAGATGGTTTTGACTTGCCATTAGCATCAGAGGCAGGAGTCAACATGATAGGACTAGTAGTGGTGAAGAGATTTGGTCGATAGCAGTCCAGTGAGATAGGTTTTTGTTTGGGTAGTATGTTGGGGTGAATAGCTGTAGGCTAATGGCGGCAATTAATATGCTGTGTGTTGTGGTATTAGCCCAAAGGTACTTGCTGGGTGAGGATATGGTCATGGGAAGGAGTATAATAGTTGGTATGATGATTTTTAGCATTTTAGGAGGTTAAAGTTGTGGAGGTGGTCTGAACCGTGGGTGCGTGTTGAGGCTACTAGTAGGGCGAGCCCCGTTCCTGCTTCGCAGGCTGAGAATGTTAGTATAAGTATTGGTAGTATGGTGGCGGATGTTATTTGTGTTTGGATGGGTCATATTGACAGGGCTACATATATAGACAATATCATGCCCTCTAAGCATAGTAAGGCTGAGATTAGGTGGGTTCGGTGGAAGGCTAGGCCTAAGGCGCTTAGGGAGAAGGCTGAGTAGAAGCTTAGGTGTAGGAGGGTCATTAAGAAAGTTATAGGGTTGTGGCTATAATCTGTTGAGTCGAAATCAACTGTCTTGGTTAGACTAACTTTCTGTTATTCGGCCCATTCTAGCCCTCCTTGGGTTCATTCGTACACTAGACCTAGGGTGAGGAGTAGGATAAGGACTGAGGCTCATGTTAGTGTAGTGGTTGGGGCTTGGAGTTGGGTGGCTCATGGAAGAGGTAGGAGTAGGGCAATTTCTAGGTCGAACAGTAGGAATAGGATTGCTACTAGGAAGAATCGAATGGAGAATGGTAGTCGAGCGGATCCTAATGGGTCAAAGCCGCATTCGTATGGGGATAGTTTTTCTGAGTCTGGGTTCGTTTGGGCCAGTCATAGGTTTAGTATGGTTAGGGCGATGCTTAGGGTTATGGATAGGGTGATTATAAATGTGATTATGTTTATTGCTCTTCTCTGGGTTTGAACCAGATTTTAAGGATTGGAAGTCGATTGTAATTAGTATACTAGAAGAGCAGGATCCTCATCAGTAAATAGAGATATATAGGAATAGTCATACGACGTCTACAAAGTGTCAGTATCAGGCTGCTGCTTCGAAACCAAAGTGATGGTTTGGTGTAAAGTGGAATTTAATGAGGCGTAGGAGGCAGATTAGGAGGAATGTGGAGCCAATGATTACGTGTAGGCCGTGAAATCCAGTGGCTACGAAGAAGGTAGACCCGTATACTCCGTCTGCGATGGAGAAGGGAGCTTCGTAGTATTCTATGGCTTGTAGTGCGGTAAAGTAGAATCCTAGGAGGACAGTTAAGGTGAGAGCATAGATTGCTTGTTTTCGGCGGGCCTCTATGATAGCGTGATGGGCTCATGTGACGGTGATTCCTGAAGCTAGTAGGATGGCAGTGTTTAGTAGCGGTACTTCTATGGGGTTCAAGGGTTTGATTCCTGCTGGTGGTCATTGTCCTCCTAGTTCTGGGGTTGGGGCTAGGCTTGAGTGGAAGAAGGCTCAGAAGAAGCCTAGGAAGAAGAAAGCTTCTGATGTGATGAACAGGACTATGCCGTATCGTAGCCCTTTTTGGACGGTGGGAGTGTGGTGACCTTGGAATGTGCTTTCGCGTACAATGTCTCGTCATCATTGGAATATGACTAGGGTGGTTGATAATAGGCCAATGGCAAGTAGTTGTGGGGAGTGGTAGTGGAATCATATGGTTAGGCCGGACGTGGTTAGTAGGGCGGCGGCTGCTCCGAAGATGGGTCATGGGCTTGGATCTACTATGTGGTAGGAGTGTGCTTGGTGTGCCATTGTGTTAGATGTTTTCTTGGAGGTAGAGGCTGAGTAGGAGGACAAAGACGTAGGCCTGGATCATGGCTACGGCTACTTCCAGGATGGTTAGTAGCAGCAGGATTAGGAATGTTAGTAGGGAGACCATAGGTATGGTCGATAGTAAGGCGATCGTGGCGGTAGAAATAAGTTGGATTAAAAGGTGTCCTGCTGTGAGGTTGGCTGTTAGTCGTACTCCTAGCGCAATAGGACGAATTAGAAGGCTTGTTGTTTCAATTAAGACCAGTGCTGGGATCAGCGGTGTTGGAGTGCCTTCTGGTAGCAGGTGCCCTAGGGTAGTTGAAGGTTGGTTGCGTAACCCTGTGAGGAGGGTGGCTAGTCATAGTGGGAAGGCTAGGGCTAGGCTCATGGATAGTTGGGTGGTTGGAGTGAATGTGTAGGGCAATAGGCCTAGAAGGTTGATTAGTAGGAGGAATACCATTAATGAGGTTAGGATTAGGGCTCATTTGTGTCCTTTTTTGTTCAGTGGTATTATTAGTTGCTTTGTGATGAGGTTGACCGCTCATAGTTGTAGGGTGGATAGACGGCTCGTCACCCAGCGGTTGTTTTGTGACGGTAGTAGTAGGGCTGGGAAAGTGATTGAGATGAGGATTAGTGGAATGCCCAGTAGGGATGGACTTGAGAATTGGTCGAAGAAACTTAGGTTCATGGTCAAGTTCATGGGGTAGTAGGGGTGGTGGTAGTGGTCTTGTTGAGTGGTGGGTTTGGGGATGTTATGGATAGGATTTTAGGTTGGATGATTATTGAAAATGTTAGTCATGAGGTTAGTATGATAAAAAATCATGGATTTGGGTTGAGTTGTGGCATGTCATTAAGGAGGGTTAGCGTCCCTCTTTCTCTAGCTTAAAAGGCTAACGCTGTTTCATAGCTTCTTAATGATTAGGAAGATAGTAGAGAAGATCAGTTTTCGAAGTTGTCAAGTGGTGTGGACTCTACTACGATTGGTATGAAGCTGTGGTTTGCTCCGCAGATCTCTGAGCATTGTCCGTAGAATACTCCTGGTCGGTTTGCTAGGAAGGAAGTTTGGTTTAGTCGTCCTGGGATTGCATCCGTTTTGACGCCTAGGCTTGGTACAGCTCATGAGTGCAGGACGTCGTCAGCGGTGACAATAACTCGGATGGTAGAGTTTATTGGGACGATAACACGGTGGTCTACTTCTAGAAGTCGAAAGTGTCCTAGTGGGAGCTCTGATGTTGGTGTTATGTAGGAGTCGAATGTTAGGTCTTTGAAGTCGGTGTACTCGTAGGATCAGTACCATTGGTGTCCAATGGCTTTTAGAGTGAGGTCTGGTTGGTTGACTTCATCCATCATGTATAGGATGCGCAGGGATGGCAGGGCTAGGGTGATTAGTACTATGGCTGGTAGGATTGTTCATACTAGTTCGATCGCCTGTGCATCAACTGTATTTGATGAGAGTTTACCTGTTAGTATTAGAGTCAGTAGATAGAGGACCAAGCTGCAGATGGCTAGGGCCACTATTATGGCGTGGTCGTGGAATTGTATCAGTTCTTCTATAATTGGTGATGAGGCGTCTTGGAAATTAAGTTGTGAGTGGTTGGCCATATTTTGAGGCGCACAGGGTTTTCACCTGCAATATAGCCTTGACAAGGCTATGTAATCGTTTTACTAGCGTCTCTATGAGAAAGAAGCATAAGTGGTTTTATGCGGTTGGCTTGAAACCAACATATGAGGGTTCGAGTCCTTCCTTTCTTGTACTTGGACAAAGGCTGGTTCTTCAAAGGTGTGGAATGGGGGTGGGCAACCGTAGATTCATTCGATATTTGTGCTTGTAAGTTCTGGTTGGAAAGCTTTGCGTTTGGATGCGAAGGCTTCTCAGATGATGAATACTAGCATGATTACGGCTGTTATAGAGATTAGGGAACCTACTGATGAGATGGTGTTTCATAGTGTGTAGGCGTCTGGGTAGTCTGAGTATCGACGTGGCATGCCAGCTAGGCCAAGGAAGTGTTGTGGGAAGAAGGTGAGGTTAACGCCTACAAATATTACTCCGAAGTGGATTTTGGCTCATGTGGAATGTAGAGTGTACCCGGTGAATAGTGGGAATCAGTGTGTGAATCCGGCTAGAATTGCGAATACTGCTCCTATTGATAGTACATAGTGGAAGTGAGCTACTACATAGTAGGTATCGTGCAGAGCAATGTCTAGTGAAGAGTTTGCTAAAACGATCCCTGTTAGGCCCCCGATGGTGAATAGGAAGATGAATCCTAGGGCCCATAGTATGGGTGGGTCTCATTTGATAATGCCTCCGTGGAGTGTTGCTAGTCAGCTGAATACTTTAATGCCAGTTGGGATGGCGATGATTATAGTGGCTGATGTGAAGTATGCTCGGGTGTCTACGTCCATGCCTACTGTGAATATATGGTGGGCCCAAACGATAAATCCTAGGAACCCGATGGAAAGTATAGCTCATACCATTCCTATATAACCGAAAGGTTCTTTTTTTCCTGAGTAGTAGGTTACGACGTGGGAGATGATTCCGAATCCTGGTAGAATGAGGATGTAGACTTCAGGGTGTCCGAAGAATCAGAATAGGTGTTGATAAAGTACTGGGTCTCCTCCTCCTGCCGGGTCAAAGAAAGTGGTATTTAGGTTGCGGTCGGTTAGTAGTATAGTGATTCCGGCAGCGAGTACAGGGAGGGAGAGAAGCAGTAGGACTGCTGTGATAAGTACTGATCAGACAAATAGGGGGGTTTGGTATTGGGAGAGGGCTGGTGGTTTTATGTTAATTGCTGTGGTGATAAAGTTGATTGCGCCCAGAATTGATGAGATTCCAGCTAGGTGAAGGGAGAAGATGGCTAGGTCAACTGAAGCTCCAGCATGGGCTAAGTTGCCGGCTAATGGGGGGTACACTGTTCAGCCCGTACCTGCTCCTGCCTCGACTGTGGAGGAAGCCAGGAGAAGGAGGAAAGAGGGTGGTAGAAGTCAGAAGCTTATGTTGTTCATTCGTGGGAATGCTATGTCTGGGGCCCCAATTATTAGGGGGACTAGTCAGTTGCCGAAGCCCCCGATCATAATTGGTATAACTATAAAGAAGATTATTACGAAAGCATGTGCTGTAACGATCACGTTGTAGATTTGGTCGTCTCCGAGCAGGGCTCCTGGTTGGCCTAGTTCTGCTCGGATGAGAAGGCTTAGTGAGGTGCCCACTATTCCGGCCCATGCGCCGAAAATTAGGTATAGGGTACCGATATCTTTGTGGTTGGTTGAGAATAATCATCGGTTAATGAATGTCACAGGTAAGATGGCTGAGTGTATAAGCGTTAGGCTGTAGTCCTTTTTACAGAGGTTCAATTCCTCTTCTTATCGGCTTTGTGGTGAAATTCACGGCGGGTTGCAAACTCGCAGATGCGTATTGATTGCGCCGAAGTCTTAGGTAGAAGCCTGTTGGTTAGGGCATGTAGCTGTTAACTATATTGTTGTGGGATCGAAGCCCATCTACCTAGTTGGGTTGTAAGGTCCTAGCTTAATTAAAGTACCTGGGTTGCATTCAGGAGATGTGGGGTAGCATCCTGCGGATCTTAGCAGAAACTAAGAGGGTTTAACTCTTGTTTAAGGCTTTGAAGGCCTTCGGTTTAAGTGATCCTAAGTTTCTTAAATAATAGTGGTGATTAGTGGTGAAACCGGTAGGAGTGCAGTTGATATGGTGATTAGGATGGCAATTAAGGTGCTGGTTGGTTTGTTAGTATGTCATTGTTTAATGTGGTTGGTGGTGTGTGGGGGTAGTGTGATTGTTGCACAGTATGCTAGGCGAAGATAGAAGAATAGGCTTAGGAGTGATAGGAGGGAGATTGAAGTTGCTATTGGGATTATGTCTTGTTTAGTTAGCTCTTGGATGATAAGTCATTTTGGGAGGAAACCTGTTAATGGGGGCAGTCCTGCTATAGAGAGTATTGTTAGTAGTAGTATGGCGTTTAGTGCTGGTACCTTTGTCCATGCAGTTATTAGGGTTGATAGTTTTGAGACTTTAATTGT
>NW_026960954.1:0-27167 GCF_021018805.1 Prinia subflava | reverse complement strand
TCTAGTATACTAATTACAATCGACTTCCAATCCTTAAAATCTGGTTCAAACCCAGAGAAGAGCAATAAACATAATCACATTTATAATCACCCTATCCATAACCCTAAGCATCGCCCTAACCATACTAAACCTATGACTGGCCCAAACGAACCCAGACTCAGAAAAACTATCCCCATACGAATGCGGCTTTGACCCATTAGGATCCGCTCGACTACCATTCTCCATTCGATTCTTCCTAGTAGCAATCCTATTCCTACTGTTCGACCTAGAAATTGCCCTACTCCTACCTCTTCATGAGCCACCCAACTCCAAGCCCCAACCACTACACTAACATGAGCCTCAGTCCTTATCCTACTCCTCACCCTAGGTCTAGTGTACGAATGAACCCAAGGAGGGCTAGAATGGGCCGAATAACAGAAAGTTAGTCTAACCAAGACAGTTGATTTCGACTCAACAGATTATAGCCACAACCCTATAACTTTCTTAATGACCCTCCTACACCTAAGCTTCTACTCAGCCTTCTCCCTAAGCGCCTTAGGCCTAGCCTTCCACCGAACCCACCTAATCTCAGCCTTACTATGCTTAGAGGGCATGATATTGTCTATATATGTAGCCCTGTCAATATGACCCATCCAAACACAAATAACATCCGCCACCATACTACCAATACTTATACTAACATTCTCAGCCTGCGAAGCAGGAACGGGGCTCGCCCTACTAGTAGCCTCAACACGCACCCACGGTTCAGACCACCTCCACAACTTTAACCTCCTAAAAATGCTAAAAATCATCATACCAACTATTATACTCCTTCCCATGACCATATCCTCACCCAGCAAGTACCTTTGGGCTAATACCACAACACACAGCATATTAATTGCCGCCATTAGCCTACAGCTATTCACCCCAACATACTACCCAAACAAAAACCTATCTCACTGGACTGCTATCGACCAAATCTCTTCACCACTACTAGTCCTATCATGTTGACTCCTGCCTCTGATGCTAATGGCAAGTCAAAACCATCTAGAACAAGAACCAACCAACCGCAAAACGAATCTTCATCACAACAATCATTCTAGCTCAAACTATTCATCCTATCAGCCTTCTCAGCCTCGGAACTCATACTATTCTACATTGCTTTTGAAGCAAACCCTAATCCCCACATTAATCCTCATCACCCGATGAGGAAACCAACCAGAACGACTTAAAGCCGGATCTACCTACTGTTCTACACGCTTGCCAGCTCACTCCCCCTACTAATCGCCATCCTGCACCTACACAACCAAACTGGCACATTATACTTCCCAATACTTAAACTATCCCACCCAACCATCACACACTCCTGAACGGGCCTAGCAGCCAGCTTAGCCCTTCTCGTAGCATTCATGGTCAAAGCTCCACTATACGGACTACACCTATGGACTGCCTAAAGCTCATGTAGAGGCCCCAATTGCCGGCTCAATGCTTCTCGCAGCCCTGCTCTTAAAACTGGGAGGCTACGGCATCATACGAGTCACTATCCTAGTAAACCCATCCCTAAACAACCTGCACTACCCCATTCATCACCCTCTCTCTATGGGGAGCGCTCATAACTAGTGCCATCTGCCTACGACAAATCGACCTAAAGTCACTAATCGCTTACTCATCAGTAAGCCACATAGGCCTTGTCATCGCCGCAACTATAATCCAAACCCAATGAGCATTCTCAGGAGCAATGATCCTAATAATTTCACACGGACTAACCTCATCCATACTATTCTGCCTAGCCAACACAAACTACGAACGCACCCACAGCCGAATTCTACTACTAACACGAGGCATCCAGCCCTACTCCCATTAATAGCCATCTGATGACTTTATAGCCAACCTAACAAACATGGCACTACCCCCCCACAACTAACCTTATAGCAGAACTAACCATTGTAATCGCCCTGTTCAACTGATCCTCCCTAACAATCATCCTAACAGGCATTGCAATCCTCCTAACTGCCTCATACACCCTATACATACTAACAATGACACAACGAGGAGCACTCCCATCCCACATCACATCAATCCAAAACTCCTCCACACGAGAGCATCTTCTTATAGCCCTACACATAATCCCAATAGCCCTCCTCATCTTAAAGCCAGAGCTAATCTCCGGCATCCCAGTATGCAAGTATAGTTTCAACCCAAACATTAGACCGTGACTCTAAAGATAGAAGTTAAAACCTTCTTACCTGCCGAGGGGAGGTTTAACCAACAAGAACTGCTAATTCTTGCATCTGAGTCTAAAACCTCAGCCCCCTTACTTTCAAAGGATAATAGCAATCCAATGGTCTTAGGAACCACGTATCTTGGTGCAAATCCAAGTGAAAGTAATGGACCTACCACTAACCCTAAACACATTCACACTATTAACCCTAACAACCCTAACTACTCCAATCATTTTCCCACTATTATCAGACAGCCTCAAAAACACTCCCAACACCATCACACAAACAGTCAAAGCCTCATTTCTAATCAGCTTAGTCCCAATAACAATCCACATCCACTCAGGTATGGAAGGCCTGGTCTCCTCATGAGAATGAAAATTCATCATAAACTTCAAAATCCCAATCAGCCTTAAACTAGACTTTTACTCCCTTACATTCTTCCCAATTGCCCTATTCGTGTCATGGTCAATCCTGCAATTCGCAACATGATACATGGCCTCAGACCCCACACATCACAAAATTCTTCACCTTCCTCCTACTGTTCCTAATTACCATGCTAATCCTAATCATCGCCAATAACCTATTTGTCCTGTTCATTGGATGAGAAGGAGTAGGGATCATATCCTTCCTCCTGATCAGCTGATGACACGGACGAGCAGAAGCCAACACCGCCGCCCTACAAGCAGTGCTTTACAACCGAATCGGAGACATTGGCCTCATCCTTTGCATAGCATGACTAGCCTATACCATAAACACCTGAGAACTCCAACAATTCCCCTCCACTTCACAGACCCCAACCTTACCCCTCCTAGGGCTGATCCTGGCAGCAACAGGCAAATCCGCTCAATTTGGATTACACCCATGACTCCCATCCGCAATAGAAGGCCCAACCCCAGTCTCAGCCTTACTACACTCAAGCACTATAGTAGTGGCCGGAATCTTCCTACTAATCCGAACCCACCCACTATTCCACAACAACCAAACAGCCCTCTCTCTCTGCCTTTGCCTGGGAGCCCTCTCCACCCTATTTGCAGCCACATGTGCCCTCACACAGAACGACATCAAAAAAATTATCGCCTTCTCCACCTCAAGTCAGCTAGGCCTAATAATAGTCACTATTGGATTAAACCTTCCACAACTAGCCTTCCTACACATCTCAACCCACGCATTCTTCAAGGCCATGCTATTCCTCTGCTCAGGCTCCATCATCCACAGCCTCAACGGAGAACAAGACATCCGAAAAATAGGAGGCCTCCAAAAAATGCTCCCAACAACCACCTCATGTCTCACTATCGGTAACCTAGCACTAATAGGAACCCCATTCCTAGCAGGATTTTACTCAAAGGACCAAATCATCGAAAACCTAAACACCTCATACCTAAACTCATGAGCCCTGCTCCTAACCCTGCTAGCCACATCATTCACCGCGGTCTATACAATCCGCATGACCGTTCTAGTCCAAAGCGGCTTCACCCGAATCCCTCCCCTAACCTCAATAAACGAAAACAACCCTGCAGTAATCCGCCCAATCACCCGACTAGCACTAGGAAGCATCACAGCTGGTTTAATCATTACCTCATACATCCTACCAACAAAAACACCACCCACAACCATACCCACATCAATCAAAATAACGGCCCTAGTAGTAACAGCCCTAGGAATCGCCCTAGCACTCGAACTATCAAAAATAGCCCAAACCCTAATCCTGACCAAACAAAACCCATTCTACAACTTCTCAATCTCCCTAGGCTATTTCAACCTACTAACCCACCGATCAAGCGTAACAAACCTATTATCAGGAGGACAAAACATCGCCTCACACCTCATAGACCTTTCCTGATACAAGCTATTAGGCCCAGAAGGCCTAGCCAATATGCAGTCAACAACATCCAAAACCGCTACCACATTCCACCAAGGCCTAATCAAAGCCTACCTAGGGTCCTTTGCCCTATCCATCCTAATCATCATTATTTCCACATACAGAAAACTTAATGGCCCCCAAATCTTCGTAAAAACCACCCCCTACTAAAAGTCATCAACGACGCCCTAATTGACCTACCAACACCATCAAATATCTCATCATGATGAAACTTTGGATCCCTACTGGGTGTTTGCCTAGCCACCACCAAATCGTCACAGGACTACTGCTAGCCATACACTACACAGCAGACACCTCCCTAGCCTTCCCTCCCTCCGTCACCCACATATGCCGAGACGTCCAATTCGGCTGACTAATCCGAAAACCTCCACGCAAACGGAGCTTCATTCTTCTTCATCTGCATCTACCTTCACATCGGCCGAGGCCTTTCTATCTACGGCTCATACTTAAACAAAGAAACCTGAAACGTAGGGGTCATCCTCCTACTCACCCTCATAGCAACAGCCTTCGTAGGATACGTCCTGCCATGAGGACAAATATCATTCTGAGGAGCCACAGTCATCACGAACCTATTCTCAGCCATCCCCTACATCGGACAAACACTAGTTGAATGAGCATGAGGCGGATTCTCAGTAGACAACCCCACACTCACTCGATTCTTCGCTATCCACTTCCTACTACCATTCGTCATTGTAGGATTAACACTAGTCCACCTCACCCTCCTACACGAAACCGGATCAAACAATCCACTAGGTATCCCATCAGACTGCGACAAAATCCATTCCACCCCTACTACTCCACAAAAGACATCGTAGGGTTCGCACTAATATTTATCCCCCTCGCCAGCCTAGCTCTATTCTTACCCAACCTGCTAGGAGACCCAGAAAACTTCACACCAGCCAACCCACTAGCCACACCCCCTCACATCAAACCCGAATGATACTTCCTATTCGCCTACGCCATCCTACGATCCATCCCAAACAAACTAGGAGGAGTCCTGGCCCTAGCCGCCTCCGTCCTAGTACTATTTCTCATGCCCCTCCTGCACACATCCAAACTACGTTCAATAACATTCCGCCCACTGTCACAAATTCTGTTTTGAACACTAGTAGCAAACCTTCTAGTACTAACCTGAGTAGGCAGCCAGCCAGTTGAACACCCATTCATCATCATTGGCCAACTAGCCTCATTTACCTACTTCACTATCATTCTAGTCCTCTTCCCAATTGTTTCCATCGTAGAAAACAAAATACTCAAACTCTAATACTCTAATAGTTTATTAAAACATTGGTCTTGTAAGCCAAAGATTGAAGACTCAACCTCTTCTGGAACTACTCCATTCAACATCACCACCAACATCACTTTTTATACTTCATTTTCACCATACCAACTATTCCCCCCCCCCCCCCTTACCCCCCCCGCGGCTTTTTCATATTACTTAAGGTATGTATTGCGCCACATTAATTTATTATCCCCATCAGGCACTACATTAATGTAGGATATTCCACCCAAAGACCAACCTCACCTCCAACCCCCGCCCAACATTTTCTCCAAATAGATAATGTGCGAGCAGTCACACCACCCCCCCATTTTTGCTTCAGGTACCATCACACCCAGCTAACCCGACCAACATCACACTACAAGCGTCACCCGAGATCGACAGTCTCTACAACGTACCTAACAACCAGCCCCGGATACGAGGGAATGTCCCAGCGCACCTTTGAATTCACGAGGTCATACAATTCGCCCACCTCCTAAAGCAAGCCTCTCGACCAACAGCTTTCAAGCGCTCACAAGCCAGAGAACCTGGTTATCTATTAACCGTGCTCCTCACGAGAACCGAGCTACTCAACGTCAGTTATACCCACGTCCCTTGTCTTGAGCCCATACTTTCCCTCTTACCCTCGAGGCCCTACTTGCTCTTTTGCGCCACCCGTGGTAACTTCAGGACCATAAACTGCCTCGCCCTCTCTACTTACTCTTCACAGATACAAGTGCTGGGGATGGACGCTCCTCATTTCCTCTCGTTATCGCGACATTTCCTTTCTCTTTCTCTTCTCTTCTTCTGGGGGCGTCTTCAATATGCCCTTCCAGTGCGTAGCAGGAGATATCTTCCTCTTGACGTGAGCATCACATTACCGGCGAGCTACCTGCCGACCACCTGTAAGCCCATAGTGTCATGGTTGAAGGATAAGGTCGTCGCAAACTTGACACTGATGCACTTTAGCCTCATTCATGAAACCCGCGCTTTTTACCTCTTAAGCCATTGAATAATGCAATGGTCACCGGACATAACTATTTTATTCTCACTTTGCTGAGACTTATACCTAAACCCATCATTTCACCCCCAAAATTTATTCACTTCATTTTTTATCGTGTAATTTTCATCAAAACAAACAAATAATTAACTATATATCCCTATATTATTCATGCAACCAAATTACACACCCCCCCACAACCTCAGAAAGAAAGGAATTAAACCTCCATCACCAACTCCCAAAGCTGGCATTTTAGACTAAACTACTTTCTGACACAACCCTAGACAGCCCGAATAGCCCCCCGAGACAACCCCCGCACAAGCTCTAGAACCACAAACAAAGTTAACAACAACCCCCATCCACCCACCAAGAACAACCCAACCCCACACGAATAAAACATAGCCACCCCACTAAAATCCAACCGTCCTACCAATAAACCACCACTATCAACCGTCCCCCCATCAACTAAAACCACAGAAGTACCTAGCACAACAGCACCAGCTCCAACAACTAACCCAATCCCCAATCCATACCCAACAACCCCCCAATCTACCCAAGCCTCAGGATAAGGATCCGCCGCCAATGAAACCGAATAAACAAACACCACCAACATCCCCCCCAAATACACTATAACAAGCACCAAAGACATGAAAGAAGCACCCAAACTAACCAACCAACCACAGCCAGCAATAGACGCCACGACCAACCCAACCACTCCATAATAAGGGGATGGATTAGAAGCAACCGCCAGCCCACCCAGAACAAAACAAAGCCCTATAAACAGAACAAACTTCATCATAATTCCCGCCCAGCCTCTACCTGGGATCTGCAGCCTGAAAAACTGCCGTTATCCTTTAACTACAGGAACTACTCCATTCAACATCACCACCAACATCACTTTTTATACTTCATTTTCACCATACCAACTATTCCCCCCCCCCCCCCTTACCCCCCCCGCGGCTTTTTCATATTACTTAAGGTATGTATTGCGCCACATTAATTTATTATCCCCATCAGGCACTACATTAATGTAGGATATTCCACCCAAAGACCAACCTCACCTCCAACCCCCGCCCAACATTTTCTCCAAATAGATAATGTGCGAGCAGTCACACCACCCCCCCATTTTTGCTTCAGGTACCATCACACCCAGCTAACCCGACCAACATCACACTACAAGCGTCACCCGAGATCGACAGTCTCTACAACGTACCTAACAACCAGCCCCGGATACGAGGGAATGTCCCAGCGCACCTTTGAATTCACGAGGTCATACAATTCGCCCACCTCCTAAAGCAAGCCTCTCGACCAACAGCTTTCAAGCGCTCACAAGCCAGAGAACCTGGTTATCTATTAACCGTGCTCCTCACGAGAACCGAGCTACTCAACGTCAGTTATACCCACGTCCCTTGTCTTGAGCCCATACTTTCCCTCTTACCCTCGAGGCCCTACTTGCTCTTTTGCGCCACCCGTGGTAACTTCAGGACCATAAACTGCCTCGCCCTCTCTACTTGCTCTTCACAGATACAAGTGCTGGGGATGGACGCTCCTCATTTCCTCTCGTTATCGCGACATTTCCTTTCTCTTTCTCTTCTCTTCTTCTGGGGGCGTCTTCAATATGCCCTTCCAGTGCGTAGCAGGAGATATCTTCCTCTTGACGTGAGCATCACATTACCGGCGAGCTACCTGCCGACCACCTGTAAGCCCATAGTGTCATGGTTGAAGGATAAGGTCGTCGCAAACTTGACACTGATGCACTTTAGCCTCATTCATGAAACCCGCGCTTTTTACCTCTTAAGCCATTGAATAATGCAATGGTCACCGGACATAACTATTTTATTCTCACTTTGCTGAGACTTATACCTAAACCCATCATTTCACCCCCAAAATTTATTCACTTCATTTTTTATCGTGTAATTTTCATCAAAACAAACAAATAATTAACTATATATCCCTATATTATTCATGCAACCAAATTACACACCCACCACTACGACACTTAACCCAAACTTACCTGCCTTTTTTTGGACAAAAAACCAAACAAAAACAACACATCACCACTCACCAAACCAAACCCACCTAAGTCTTTGTAGCTTACAAAAAGCATGACACTGAAGATGTCAAGACGGCAGCCACACGCACCCAAAGACAAAAGACTTAGTCCTAACCTTACTGTTGGTTGTTGCTAAATATATACATGCAAGTATCCGCGCTCCAGTGTAGATGCCCTGGTACCCTAAATTTAGGTCGACAGGAGCGGGTATCAGGCACACCCATCACCGTAGCCCAAAACGCCTTGCAATTGCCACACCCCCACGGGTATTCAGCAGTAATTAATATTAAGCAATGAGTGCAAACTTGACTTAGTTATAGCAAGCTAAGGGTCGGTAAATCCTGTGCCAGCCACCGCGGTCATACAGGAGACCCAAATCAACATTACTTAACGGCGTAAAGAGTGGTCACATGTTATCCAAGTAGCTAAGATTAAAAGGCAGCTGAGCCGTAGAAAGCCAAAGATGCCCATAAGGCCCCTACTTAAAGAAGATCTTAGAACAACGATTTATTGAAGCCCACGAAAGCCAGGGCCCAAACTGGGATTAGATACCCCACTATGCCTGGCCCTAAATCTTGATGCTCGATCTTACCGGAGCATCCGCCCGAGAACTACGAGCACAAACGCTTAAAACTCTAAGGACTTGGCGGTGCCCCAAACCCACCTAGAGGAGCCTGTTCTATAATCGATGATCCACGATACACCTTACCATTCCTTGCAACAGTTCAGCCTATATACCGCCGTCGCCAGCCCACCCACCCTGAAGGACCAACAGTGGACGCAATAGCCCTACAACGCTAATACGACAGGTCAAGGTATAGCCTATGGAATGGGAGCAATGGGCTACATTTTCTAGACTAGAACATACGGCAAAGGGACATGAAACTATCCCTGGAAGGCGGATTTAGCAGTAAAGAGAGACAATCGAGCCCTCTTTAAGCCGGCTCTGGGACACGTACATACCGCCCGTCACCCTCCTCAAAAGCGACCCCCCCCCCCCCCATAAATTAATAAGTTGATCAGCCAAAGAGGAGGTAAGTCGTAACAAGGTAAGTGTACCGGAAGGTGCACTTAGAACACCAAGACGTAGCCTTAAATTAAAGCACTCAGCTTACACCTGAGAGATATCTGCTAACATCAGATCGTCTTGAATGCCAAACTCTAGCCCAACCTACATGACCCGGAATAACAAAGCTACTTCCAACACCCAACTAAAGCATTTATTAGTCCCAGTATAGGCGATAGAAAAGACACCATTGGAGCGATAGAGACCACGTACCGTAAGGGAAAGATGAAATAGCAATGAAAACTAAGCTAAAAACAGCAAAGATCAACCCTTGTACCTTTTGCATCATGGTCTAGCAAGAAAAACCAAGCAAAATGAATTTAAGTTTGCCACCCCGAAACCCAAGCGAGCTACTTGCGAGCAGCTATTATGAGCGAACCCGTCTCTGTTGCAAAAGAGTGGGATGACTTGCTAGTAGAGGTGAAAAGCCAATCGAGCTGGGTGATAGCTGGTTGCCTGTGAAATGAATCTTAGTTCACTCTTAATTCTTCTCCAAGGAACCTACAAACCCCAATGAAGCGAATTAAGGGCTATTTAAAGGAGGTACAGCTCCTTTAAAAAAGAATACAATCTCCACGAGCGGATAAACAACAAACCTGCAAAACCTACTGTGGGCCTTTAAGCAGCCATCAACAAAGAGTGCGTTAAAGCTCTGCACCTTAAAAATATAAAAACCACGTGACTCCCTCCCCACTAACGGGCTAACCTATAGAACAATAGGAGAATTAATGCTAGAATGAGTAACCAGGGTCCTCCCTCTTAGACGCAAGCTTACATCAGTACATTATTAACAAGCCACCAATATACGACAAATCAAACAAGCAGAGTATTAAACACTTTGTTAACCCGACATAGGAGCGTCCATTAAGAAAGATTAAAACCTGTAAAAGGAACTAGGCAAACCCGTCAAGGCCCGACTGTTTACCAAAAACATAGCCTTCAGCCAACCCACAGACAAGTATTGAAGGTGATGCCTGCCCGGTGACTATGTTCAACGGCCGCGGTATCCTAACCGTGCAAAGGTAGCGCAATCAATTGTCCCATAAATCGGGACCCGTATGAATGGCTAAACGAGGTCTTAACTGTCTCTTACAGGCAATCGGTGAAATTGATCTCCCTGTGCAAAAGCAGGGATAAACCCATAAGACGAGAAGACCCTGTGGAACTTTAAAAACAGCAACCACCCCAAAATACATACACCCCCACCCCGGGCTTACTTATCCATTGGGACGATGGTCTGCATTTTTTCGGTTGGGGCGACCTTGGAGCAAAACAAAACCTCCAAACATGGGACAACACCTCCAGACTAAGAGCCACTACTCAAAGTGCTAATAGCCACCAGATCCAATATAATTGATCAATGGACCAAGCTACCCCAGGGATAACAGCGCAATCTCCTCCGAGAGTCCATATCGACGGGGAGGTTTACGACCTCGATGTTGGATCAGGACATCCTAGTGGTGCAGCCGCTACTAAGGGTTCGTTTGTTCAACGATTAACAGTCCTACGTGATCTGAGTTCAGACCGGAGTAATCCAGGTCGGTTTCTATCTATGAACAACTCTTCCCAGTACGAAAGGATAGGAAAAGTGGGGCCAATACCACAAGCAAGCCCCCGCCTTAAGTAATGAAACCAACTAAATTACGAAAAGCTATCACACCCACCCACGTCCTAGAAAAGGACAAGCTAGCGTGGCAGAGCTCGGCAAATGCAAAAGGCTTAAGTCCTTTAACTCAGAGGTTCAAATCCTCTCCCTAGCTTACCAACCCCCATATGACCAACTACCCACTTCTAACCAGCCTAATCATAGCCACTTCCTATGCCCTCCCCATTCTAATTGCAGTAGCCTTCCTCACACTAGTAGAACGTAAAATCCTAAGTTACATGCAAGGACGAAAGGGCCCAAATGTCGTAGGCCCATTCGGACTACTACAACCCTTGGCAGACGGGGTGAAACTATTCATCAAAGAACCGATCCGCCCATCAACATCTTCCCCAATCCTATTCACCACAACTCCAATACTAGCCCTTCTCCTAGCGATTTCAATTTGAACCCCACTCCCACTACCATTCTCTCTCGCAGACCTCAACCTAGGCCTACTCTTTCTCCTAGCCATATCTAGCCTAGCCGTATACTCTATTCTATGATCAGGATGAGCCTCCAACTCAAAATATGCCCTAATTGGAGCACTACGAGCAGTAGCCCAAACCATCTCGTATGAAGTCACCCTAGCAATTATCCTACTCTCCATCATCCTACTCAGCGGAAATTACAACCTAAGCACTCTCGCAACCACCCAAGAACCCCTGTACCTTATCTTCTCATGCTGGCCACTAGCCATAATATGATACGTATCCACACTAGCCGAGACAAACCGAGCCCCATTTGACCTTACAGAGGGGGAGTCAGAACTAGTCTCTGGCTTCAACGTGGAATATGCAGCAGGACCATTCGCTTTATTCTTCCTAGCCGAATACGCCAACATCATGCTAATAAACACACTAACTACCATCTTATTCTTCAACCCAAGCTTCCTAAACCCTCCGCAAGAACTATTCCCTGTGATTCTAGCCACAAAAGTCCTCCTACTATCTGCTGGTTTCCTATGAGTCCGTGCTTCATATCCGCGCTTCCGATACGACCAGCTAATACACCTTCTATGAAAAAACTTCCTCCCACTCACACTGGCGATATGCTTGTGACACACCAGCATATCAATCTGTTACGCTGGACTTCCCCCCTACCTAAGAACCATAAAAGGAAATGTGCCTGAACGTCCCAAAGGGTCACTATGATAAAGTGAACATAGAGGTATACCAGCCCTCTCATTTCCTAACTTAGAAAAACAGGAATCGAACCTGCACTAAAGGGATCAAAACCCTCCATACTCCCATTATATTACTTTCTAGTAGGGTCAGCTAACAAAGCTATCGGGCCCATACCCCGAAAATGATGGTTTAACCCCTTCCCCTACTAATGAACCCACAAGCAAAATTAATTTTCGCAATCAGCCTGTTTATAGGGACTGCCATCACAATCTCGAGCAACCACTGAATAATAGCCTGGGCCGGCCTTGAAATCAACACCCTAGCAATCCTGCCACTGATCTCAAAATCCCACCATCCACGAGCCATTGAAGCCGCAACCAAGTACTTCCTTACCCAAGCAACTGCCTCCGCACTAGTCTTATTTTCCAGCATAACCAATGCATGGCACACCGGACAATGGGACATCACCCAACTAACCCATCCAATATCGTGCCTCATCCTAACCTCCGCCCTAGCAATAAAACTAGGACTAGTCCCATTTCATTTCTGATTCCCAGAAGTCCTCCAAGGGTCCCCACTTACCACAGGCCTCCTCCTATCAACAATGATAAAATTACCCCCTATCTCACTGCTATTCATAACATCACCCTCACTAAACCCTACTCTGCTAGCCTGCATAGCAATCATATCTGCCGCTCTGGGAGGATGAATAGGACTAAACCAAACACAAATCCGAAAAATCCTAGCCTTCTCCTCCATCTCCCATCTAGGATGGATAACAATCATTATCTCGTACAACCCTAAACTAACCTTACTTAATTTTTACCTCTACACACTAATAACAATAGCAGTATTCCTAACTTTAAACACAATTAAAGTCTCAAAACTATCAACCCTAATAACTGCATGGACAAAGGTACCAGCACTAAACGCCATACTACTACTAACAATACTCTCTATAGCAGGACTGCCCCCATTAACAGGTTTCCTCCCAAAATGACTTATCATCCAAGAGCTAACTAAACAAGACATAATCCCAATAGCAACTTCAATCTCCCTCCTATCACTCCTAAGCCTATTCTTCTATCTTCGCCTAGCATACTGTGCAACAATCACACTACCCCCACACACCACCAACCACATTAAACAATGACATACTAACAAACCAACCAGCACCTTAATTGCCATCCTAATCACCATATCAACTGCACTCCTACCGGTTTCACCACTAATCACCACTATTATTTAAGAAACTTAGGATCACTTAAACCGAAGGCCTTCAAAGCCTTAAACAAGAGTTAAACCCTCTTAGTTTCTGCTAAGATCCGCAGGATGCTACCCCACATCTCCTGAATGCAACCCAGGTACTTTAATTAAGCTAGGACCTTACAACCCAACTAGGTAGATGGGCTTCGATCCCACAACAATATAGTTAACAGCTACATGCCCTAACCAACAGGCTTCTACCTAAGACTTCGGCGCAATCAATACGCATCTGCGAGTTTGCAACCCGCCGTGAATTTCACCACAAAGCCGATAAGAAGAGGAATTGAACCTCTGTAAAAAGGACTACAGCCTAACGCTTATACACTCAGCCATCTTACCTGTGACATTCATTAACCGATGATTATTCTCAACCAACCACAAAGATATCGGTACCCTATACCTAATTTTCGGCGCATGGGCCGGAATAGTGGGCACCTCACTAAGCCTTCTCATCCGAGCAGAACTAGGCCAACCAGGAGCCCTGCTCGGAGACGACCAAATCTACAACGTGATCGTTACAGCACATGCTTTCGTAATAATCTTCTTTATAGTTATACCAATTATGATCGGGGGCTTCGGCAACTGACTAGTCCCCCTAATAATTGGGGCCCCAGACATAGCATTCCCACGAATGAACAACATAAGCTTCTGACTTCTACCACCCTCTTTCCTCCTTCTCCTGGCTTCCTCCACAGTCGAGGCAGGAGCAGGTACGGGCTGAACAGTGTACCCCCCATTAGCCGGCAACTTAGCCCATGCTGGAGCTTCAGTTGACCTAGCCATCTTCTCCCTTCACCTAGCTGGAATCTCATCAATTCTGGGCGCAATCAACTTTATCACCACAGCAATTAACATAAAACCACCAGCCCTCTCCCAATACCAAACCCCCCTATTTGTCTGATCAGTACTTATCACAGCAGTCCTACTGCTTCTCTCCCTCCCTGTACTCGCTGCCGGAATCACTATACTACTAACCGACCGCAACCTAAATACCACTTTCTTTGACCCGGCAGGAGGAGGAGACCCAGTACTTTATCAACACCTATTCTGATTCTTCGGACACCCTGAAGTCTACATCCTCATTCTACCAGGATTCGGAATCATCTCCCACGTCGTAACCTACTACTCAGGAAAAAAAGAACCTTTCGGTTATATAGGAATGGTATGAGCTATACTTTCCATCGGGTTCCTAGGATTTATCGTTTGGGCCCACCATATATTCACAGTAGGCATGGACGTAGACACCCGAGCATACTTCACATCAGCCACTATAATCATCGCCATCCCAACTGGCATTAAAGTATTCAGCTGACTAGCAACACTCCACGGAGGCATTATCAAATGAGACCCACCCATACTATGGGCCCTAGGATTCATCTTCCTATTCACCATCGGGGGCCTAACAGGGATCGTTTTAGCAAACTCTTCACTAGACATTGCTCTGCACGATACCTACTATGTAGTAGCTCACTTCCACTATGTACTATCAATAGGAGCAGTATTCGCAATTCTAGCCGGATTCACACACTGATTCCCACTATTCACCGGGTACACTCTACATTCCACATGAGCCAAAATCCACTTCGGAGTAATATTTGTAGGCGTTAACCTCACCTTCTTCCCACAACACTTCCTTGGCCTAGCTGGCATGCCACGTCGATACTCAGACTACCCAGACGCCTACACACTATGAAACACCATCTCATCAGTAGGTTCCCTAATCTCTATAACAGCCGTAATCATGCTAGTATTCATCATCTGAGAAGCCTTCGCATCCAAACGCAAAGCTTTCCAACCAGAACTTACAAGCACAAATATCGAATGAATCTACGGTTGCCCACCCCCATTCCACACCTTTGAAGAACCAGCCTTTGTCCAAGTACAAGAAAGGAAGGACTCGAACCCTCATATGTTGGTTTCAAGCCAACCGCATAAAACCACTTATGCTTCTTTCTCATAGAGACGCTAGTAAAACGATTACATAGCCTTGTCAAGGCTATATTGCAGGTGAAAACCCTGTGCGCCTCAAAATATGGCCAACCACTCACAACTTAATTTCCAAGACGCCTCATCACCAATTATAGAAGAACTGATACAATTCCACGACCACGCCATAATAGTGGCCCTAGCCATCTGCAGCTTGGTCCTCTATCTACTGACTCTAATACTAACAGGTAAACTCTCATCAAATACAGTTGATGCACAGGCGATCGAACTAGTATGAACAATCCTACCAGCCATAGTACTAATCACCCTAGCCCTGCCATCCCTGCGCATCCTATACATGATGGATGAAGTCAACCAACCAGACCTCACTCTAAAAGCCATTGGACACCAATGGTACTGATCCTACGAGTACACCGACTTCAAAGACCTAACATTCGACTCCTACATAACACCAACATCAGAGCTCCCACTAGGACACTTTCGACTTCTAGAAGTAGACCACCGTGTTATCGTCCCAATAAACTCTACCATCCGAGTTATTGTCACCGCTGACGACGTCCTGCACTCATGAGCTGTACCAAGCCTAGGCGTCAAAACGGATGCAATCCCAGGACGACTAAACCAAACTTCCTTCCTAGCAAACCGACCAGGAGTATTCTACGGACAATGCTCAGAGATCTGCGGAGCAAACCACAGCTTCATACCAATCGTAGTAGAGTCCACACCACTTGACAACTTCGAAAACTGATCTTCTCTACTATCTTCCTAATCATTAAGAAGCTATGAAACAGCGTTAGCCTTTTAAGCTAGAGAAAGAGGGACGCTAACCCTCCTTAATGACATGCCACAACTCAACCCAAATCCATGATTTTTTATCATACTAACCTCATGACTAACATTTTCAATAATCATCCAACCTAAAATCCTATCCATAACATCCCCAAACCCACCACTCAACAAGACCACTACCACCACCCCTACTACCCCATGAACTTGACCATGAACCTAAGTTTCTTCGACCAATTCTCAAGTCCATCCCTACTGGGCATTCCACTAATCCTCATCTCAATCACTTTCCCAGCCCTACTACTACCGTCACAAAACAACCGCTGGGTGACGAGCCGTCTATCCACCCTACAACTATGAGCGGTCAACCTCATCACAAAGCAACTAATAATACCACTGAACAAAAAAGGACACAAATGAGCCCTAATCCTAACCTCATTAATGGTATTCCTCCTACTAATCAACCTTCTAGGCCTATTGCCCTACACATTCACTCCAACCACCCAACTATCCATGAGCCTAGCCCTAGCCTTCCCACTATGACTAGCCACCCTCCTCACAGGGTTACGCAACCAACCTTCAACTACCCTAGGGCACCTGCTACCAGAAGGCACTCCAACACCGCTGATCCCAGCACTGGTCTTAATTGAAACAACAAGCCTTCTAATTCGTCCTATTGCGCTAGGAGTACGACTAACAGCCAACCTCACAGCAGGACACCTTTTAATCCAACTTATTTCTACCGCCACGATCGCCTTACTATCGACCATACCTATGGTCTCCCTACTAACATTCCTAATCCTGCTGCTACTAACCATCCTGGAAGTAGCCGTAGCCATGATCCAGGCCTACGTCTTTGTCCTCCTACTCAGCCTCTACCTCCAAGAAAACATCTAACACAATGGCACACCAAGCACACTCCTACCACATAGTAGATCCAAGCCCATGACCCATCTTCGGAGCAGCCGCCGCCCTACTAACCACGTCCGGCCTAACCATATGATTCCACTACCACTCCCCACAACTACTTGCCATTGGCCTATTATCAACCACCCTAGTCATATTCCAATGATGACGAGACATTGTACGCGAAAGCACATTCCAAGGTCACCACACTCCCACCGTCCAAAAAGGGCTACGATACGGCATAGTCCTGTTCATCACATCAGAAGCTTTCTTCTTCCTAGGCTTCTTCTGAGCCTTCTTCCACTCAAGCCTAGCCCCAACCCCAGAACTAGGAGGACAATGACCACCAGCAGGAATCAAACCCTTGAACCCCATAGAAGTACCGCTACTAAACACTGCCATCCTACTAGCTTCAGGAATCACCGTCACATGAGCCCATCACGCTATCATAGAGGCCCGCCGAAAACAAGCAATCTATGCTCTCACCTTAACTGTCCTCCTAGGATTCTACTTTACCGCACTACAAGCCATAGAATACTACGAAGCTCCCTTCTCCATCGCAGACGGAGTATACGGGTCTACCTTCTTCGTAGCCACTGGATTTCACGGCCTACACGTAATCATTGGCTCCACATTCCTCCTAATCTGCCTCCTACGCCTCATTAAATTCCACTTTACACCAAACCATCACTTTGGTTTCGAAGCAGCAGCCTGATACTGACACTTTGTAGACGTCGTATGACTATTCCTATATATCTCTATTTACTGATGAGGATCCTGCTCTTCTAGTATACTAATTACAATCGACTTCCAATCCTTAAAATCTGGTTCAAACCCAGAGAAGAGCAATAAACATAATCACATTTATAATCACCCTATCCATAACCCTAAGCATCGCCCTAACCATACTAAACCTATGACTGGCCCAAACGAACCCAGACTCAGAAAAACTATCCCCATACGAATGCGGCTTTGACCCATTAGGATCCGCTCGACTACCATTCTCCATTCGATTCTTCCTAGTAGCAATCCTATTCCTACTGTTCGACCTAGAAATTGCCCTACTCCTACCTCTTCCATGAGCCACCCAACTCCAAGCCCCAACCACTACACTAACATGAGCCTCAGTCCTTATCCTACTCCTCACCCTAGGTCTAGTGTACGAATGAACCCAAGGAGGGCTAGAATGGGCCGAATAACAGAAAGTTAGTCTAACCAAGACAGTTGATTTCGACTCAACAGATTATAGCCACAACCCTATAACTTTCTTAATGACCCTCCTACACCTAAGCTTCTACTCAGCCTTCTCCCTAAGCGCCTTAGGCCTAGCCTTCCACCGAACCCACCTAATCTCAGCCTTACTATGCTTAGAGGGCATGATATTGTCTATATATGTAGCCCTGTCAATATGACCCATCCAAACACAAATAACATCCGCCACCATACTACCAATACTTATACTAACATTCTCAGCCTGCGAAGCAGGAACGGGGCTCGCCCTACTAGTAGCCTCAACACGCACCCACGGTTCAGACCACCTCCACAACTTTAACCTCCTAAAATGCTAAAAATCATCATACCAACTATTATACTCCTTCCCATGACCATATCCTCACCCAGCAAGTACCTTTGGGCTAATACCACAACACACAGCATATTAATTGCCGCCATTAGCCTACAGCTATTCACCCCAACATACTACCCAAACAAAAACCTATCTCACTGGACTGCTATCGACCAAATCTCTTCACCACTACTAGTCCTATCATGTTGACTCCTGCCTCTGATGCTAATGGCAAGTCAAAACCATCTAGAACAAGAACCAACCAACCGCAAACGAATCTTCATCACAACAATCATTCTAGCTCAACTATTCATCCTATCAGCCTTCTCAGCCTCGGAACTCATACTATTCTACATTGCTTTTGAAGCAACCCTAATCCCCACATTAATCCTCATCACCCGATGAGGAAACCAACCAGAACGACTTAAAGCCGGAATCTACCTACTGTTCTACACGCTTGCCAGCTCACTCCCCCTACTAATCGCCATCCTGCACCTACACAACCAAACTGGCACATTATACTTCCCAATACTTAAACTATCCCACCCAACCATCACACACTCCTGAACGGGCCTAGCAGCCAGCTTAGCCCTTCTCGTAGCATTCATGGTCAAAGCTCCACTATACGGACTACACCTATGACTGCCTAAAGCTCATGTAGAGGCCCCAATTGCCGGCTCAATGCTTCTCGCAGCCCTGCTCTTAAAACTGGGAGGCTACGGCATCATACGAGTCACTATCCTAGTAAACCCATCCCTAAACAACCTGCACTACCCATTCATCACCCTCTCTCTATGGGGAGCGCTCATAACTAGTGCCATCTGCCTACGACAAATCGACCTAAAGTCACTAATCGCTTACTCATCAGTAAGCCACATAGGCCTTGTCATCGCCGCAACTATAATCCAAACCCAATGAGCATTCTCAGGAGCAATGATCCTAATAATTTCACACGGACTAACCTCATCCATACTATTCTGCCTAGCCAACACAAACTACGAACGCACCCACAGCCGAATTCTACTACTAACACGAGGCATCCAGCCCCTACTCCCATTAATAGCCATCTGATGACTTTTAGCCAACCTAACAAACATGGCACTACCCCCCACAACTAACCTTATAGCAGAACTAACCATTGTAATCGCCCTGTTCAACTGATCCTCCCTAACAATCATCCTAACAGGCATTGCAATCCTCCTAACTGCCTCATACACCCTATACATACTAACAATGACACAACGAGGAGCACTCCCATCCCACATCACATCAATCCAAAACTCCTCCACACGAGAGCATCTTCTTATAGCCCTACACATAATCCCAATAGCCCTCCTCATCTTAAAGCCAGAGCTAATCTCCGGCATCCCAGTATGCAAGTATAGTTTCAACCCAAACATTAGACCGTGACTCTAAAGATAGAAGTTAAAACCTTCTTACCTGCCGAGGGGAGGTTTAACCAACAAGAACTGCTAATTCTTGCATCTGAGTCTAAAACCTCAGCCCCCTTACTTTCAAAGGATAATAGCAATCCAATGGTCTTAGGAACCACGTATCTTGGTGCAAATCCAAGTGAAAGTAATGGACCTACCACTAACCCTAAACACATTCACACTATTAACCCTAACAACCCTAACTACTCCAATCATTTTCCCACTATTATCAGACAGCCTCAAAAACACTCCCAACACCATCACACAAACAGTCAAAGCCTCATTTCTAATCAGCTTAGTCCCAATAACAATCCACATCCACTCAGGTATGGAAGGCCTGGTCTCCTCATGAGAATGAAAATTCATCATAAACTTCAAAATCCCAATCAGCCTTAAACTAGACTTTTACTCCCTTACATTCTTCCCAATTGCCCTATTCGTGTCATGGTCAATCCTGCAATTCGCAACATGATACATGGCCTCAGACCCACACATCACAAAATTCTTCACCTTCCTCCTACTGTTCCTAATTACCATGCTAATCCTAATCATCGCCAATAACCTATTTGTCCTGTTCATTGGATGAGAAGGAGTAGGGATCATATCCTTCCTCCTGATCAGCTGATGACACGGACGAGCAGAAGCCAACACCGCCGCCCTACAAGCAGTGCTTTACAACCGAATCGGAGACATTGGCCTCATCCTTTGCATAGCATGACTAGCCTATACCATAAACACCTGAGAACTCCAACAATTCCCCATCCACTTCACAGACCCCAACCTTACCCCTCCTAGGGCTGATCCTGGCAGCAACAGGCAAATCCGCTCAATTTGGATTACACCCATGACTCCCATCCGCAATAGAAGGCCCAACCCCAGTCTCAGCCTTACTACACTCAAGCACTATAGTAGTGGCCGGAATCTTCCTACTAATCCGAACCCACCCACTATTCCACAACAACCAAACAGCCCTCTCTCTCTGCCTTTGCCTGGGAGCCCTCTCCACCCTATTTGCAGCCACATGTGCCCTCACACAGAACGACATCAAAAAAATTATCGCCTTCTCCACCTCAAGTCAGCTAGGCCTAATAATAGTCACTATTGGATTAAACCTTCCACAACTAGCCTTCCTACACATCTCAACCCACGCATTCTTCAAGGCCATGCTATTCCTCTGCTCAGGCTCCATCATCCACAGCCTCAACGGAGAACAAGACATCCGAAAAATAGGAGGCCTCCAAAAAATGCTCCCAACAACCACCTCATGTCTCACTATCGGTAACCTAGCACTAATAGGAACCCCATTCCTAGCAGGATTTTACTCAAAGGACCAAATCATCGAAAACCTAAACACCTCATACCTAAACTCATGAGCCCTGCTCCTAACCCTGCTAGCCACATCATTCACCGCGGTCTATACAATCCGCATGACCGTTCTAGTCCAAAGCGGCTTCACCCGAATCCCTCCCCTAACCTCAATAAACGAAAACAACCCTGCAGTAATCCGCCCAATCACCCGACTAGCACTAGGAAGCATCACAGCTGGTTTAATCATTACCTCATACATCCTACCAACAAAAACACCACCCACAACCATACCCACATCAATCAAAATAACGGCCCTAGTAGTAACAGCCCTAGGAATCGCCCTAGCACTCGAACTATCAAAAATAGCCCAAACCCTAATCCTGACCAAACAAAACCCATTCTACAACTTCTCAATCTCCCTAGGCTATTTCAACCTACTAACCCACCGATCAAGCGTAACAAACCTATTATCAGGAGGACAAAACATCGCCTCACACCTCATAGACCTTTCCTGATACAAGCTATTAGGCCCAGAAGGCCTAGCCAATATGCAGTCAACAACATCCAAAACCGCTACCACATTCCACCAAGGCCTAATCAAAGCCTACCTAGGGTCCTTTGCCCTATCCATCCTAATCATCATTATTTCCACATACAGAAAACTTAATGGCCCCAAATCTTCGTAAAAACCACCCCCTACTAAAAGTCATCAACGACGCCCTAATTGACCTACCAACACCATCAAATATCTCATCATGATGAAACTTTGGATCCCTACTGGGTGTTTGCCTAGCCACACAAATCGTCACAGGACTACTGCTAGCCATACACTACACAGCAGACACCTCCCTAGCCTTCTCCTCCGTCACCCACATATGCCGAGACGTCCAATTCGGCTGACTAATCCGAAACCTCCACGCAAACGGAGCTTCATTCTTCTTCATCTGCATCTACCTTCACATCGGCCGAGGCTTCTACTACGGCTCATACTTAAACAAAGAAACCTGAAACGTAGGGGTCATCCTCCTACTCACCCTCATAGCAACAGCCTTCGTAGGATACGTCCTGCCATGAGGACAAATATCATTCTGAGGAGCCACAGTCATCACGAACCTATTCTCAGCCATCCCCTACATCGGACAAACACTAGTTGAATGAGCATGAGGCGGATTCTCAGTAGACAACCCCACACTCACTCGATTCTTCGCTATCCACTTCCTACTACCATTCGTCATTGTAGGATTAACACTAGTCCACCTCACCCTCCTACACGAAACCGGATCAAACAATCCACTAGGTATCCCATCAGACTGCGACAAAATCCCATTCCACCCCTACTACTCCACAAAAGACATCGTAGGGTTCGCACTAATATTTATCCCCCTCGCCAGCCTAGCTCTATTCTTACCCAACCTGCTAGGAGACCCAGAAAACTTCACACCAGCCAACCCACTAGCCACACCCCCTCACATCAAACCCGAATGATACTTCCTATTCGCCTACGCCATCCTACGATCCATCCCAAACAAACTAGGAGGAGTCCTGGCCCTAGGCCGCCTCCGTCCTAGTACTATTTCTCATGCCCCTCCTGCACACATCCAAACTACGTTCAATAACATTCCGCCCACTGTCACAAATTCTGTTTTGAACACTAGTAGCAAACCTTCTAGTACTAACCTGAGTAGGCAGCCAGCCAGTTGAACACCCATTCATCATCATTGGCCAACTAGCCTCATTTACCTACTTCACTATCATTCTAGTCCTCTTCCCAATTGTTTCCATCGTAGAAAACAAAATACTCAAACTCTAATACTCTAATAGTTTATTAAAACATTGGTCATTGTAAGCCAAAGATTGAAGACTCTACCTCTTCTTAGAGTTTCCCCCCCCCCCCCCTCCAAAAATTTTCGGCCGCGCCGGAAAGAATTAAAGAAAAGGGCCCCTCCAAAAATTTTCGGCCGCGCCGGAAAAAAATTAAAGAAAAGGCCCCCCCCCCCCCTTACCCCCCCCCGCGGCTTTTTCATATTACTTAAGGTATGTATTGCGCCACATTAATTTATTATCCCCATCAGGCACTACATTAATGTAGGATATTCCACCCAAAGACCAACCTCACCTCCAACCCCCGCCCAACATTTTCTCCAAATAGATAATGTGCGAGCAGTCACACCACCCCCCATTTTTGCTTCAGGTACCATCACACCCAGCTAACCCGACCAACATCACACTACAAGCGTCACCCGAGATCGACAGTCTCTACAACGTACCTAACAACCAGCCCCGGATACGAGGGAATGTCCCAGCGCACCTTTGAATTCACGAGGTCATACAATTCGCCCACCTCCTAAAGCAAGCCTCTCGACCAACAGCTTTCAAGCGCTCACAAGCCAGAGAACCTGGTTATCTATTAACCGTGCTCCTCACGAGAACCGAGCTACTCAACGTCAGTTATACCCACGTCCCTTGTCTTGAGCCCATACTTTCCCTCTTACCCTCGAGGCCCTACTTGCTCTTTTGCGCCACCCGTGGTAACTTCAGGACCATAAACTGCCTCGCCCCTCTCTACTTGCTCTTCACAGATACAAGTGCTGGGGATGGACGCTCCTCATTTCCTCTCGTTATCGCGACATTTCCTTTCTCTTTCTCTTCTCTTCTTCTGGGGGCGTCTTCAATATGCCCTTCCAGTGCGTAGCAGGAGATATCTTCCTCTTGACGTGAGCATCACATTACCGGCGAGCTACCTGCCGACCACCTGTAAGCCCATAGTGTCATGGTTGAAGGATAAGGTCGTCGCAAACTTGACACTGATGCACTTTAGCCTCATTCATGAAACCCGCGCTTTTTACCTCTTAAGCCATTGAATAATGCAATGGTCACCGGACATAACTATTTTATTCTCACTTTGCTGAGACTTATACCTAAACCCATCATTTCACCCCCAAAATTTATTCACTTCATTTTTTATCGTGTAATTTTCATCAAAACAAACAAATAATTAACTATATATCCCTATATTATTCATGCAACCAAATTACACACCCCCCCACAACCTCAGAAAGAAAGGAATTAAACCTCCATCACCAACTCCCAAAGCTGGCATTTTAGACTAAACTACTTTCTGACACAACCCTAGACAGCCCGAATAGCCCCCCGAGACAACCCCCGCACAAGCTCTAGAACCACAAACAAAGTTAACAACAACCCCCATCCACCCACCAAGAACAACCCAACCCCACACGAATAAAACATAGCCACCCCACTAAAATCCAACCGTCCTACCAATAAACCACCACTATCAACCGTCCCCCCCATCAACTAAAACCACAGAAGTACCTAGCACAACAGCACCAGCTCCAACAACTAACCCAATCCCCAATCCATACCCAACAACCCCCCAATCTACCCAAGCCTCAGGATAAGGATCCGCCGCCAATGAAACCGAATAAACAAACACCACCAACATCCCCCCCAAATACACTATAACAAGCACCAAAGACATGAAAGAAGCACCCAAACTAACCAACCAACCACAGCCAGCAATAGACGCCACGACCAACCCAACCACTCCATAATAAGGGGATGGAAATTAGAAGCAACCGCCAGCCCACCCAGAACAAAACAAAGCCCTATAAACAGAACAAACTTCATCATAATTCCCGCCCAGCCTCTACCTGGGATCTGCAGCCTGAAAAACTGCCGTTATCCTTTAACTACAGGAACTACTCCATTCAACATCACCACCAACATCACTTTTTATACTTCATTTTCACCATACCAACTATTCCCCCCCCCCCCCCTTACCCCCCCCGCGGCTTTTTCATATTACTTAAGGTATGTATTGCGCCACATTAATTTATTATCCCCATCAGGCACTACATTAATGTAGGATATTCCACCCAAAGACCAACCTCACCTCCAACCCCCGCCCAACATTTTCTCCAAATAGATAATGTGCGAGCAGTCACACCACCCCCCCATTTTTGCTTCAGGTACCATCACACCCAGCTAACCCGACCAACATCACACTACAAGCGTCACCCGAGATCGACAGTCTCTACAACGTACCTAACAACCAGCCCCGGATACGAGGGAATGTCCCAGCGCACCTTTGAATTCACGAGGTCATACAATTCGCCCACCTCCTAAAGCAAGCCTCTCGACCAACAGCTTTCAAGCGCTCACAAGCCAGAGAACCTGGTTATCTATTAACCGTGCTCCTCACGAGAACCGAGCTACTCAACGTCAGTTATACCCACGTCCCTTGTCTTGAGCCCATACTTTCCCTCTTACCCTCGAGGCCCTACTTGCTCTTTTGCGCCACCCGTGGTAACTTCAGGACCATAAACTGCCTCGCCCTCTCTACTTGCTCTTCACAGATACAAGTGCTGGGGATGGACGCTCCTCATTTCCTCTCGTTATCGCGACATTTCCTTTCTCTTTCTCTTCTCTTCTTCTGGGGGCGTCTTCAATATGCCCTTCCAGTGCGTAGCAGGAGATATCTTCCTCTTGACGTGAGCATCACATTACCGGCGAGCTACCTGCGACCACCTGTAAGCCCATAGTGTCATGGTTGAAGGATAAGGTCGTCGCAAACTTGACACTGATGCACTTTAGCCTCATTCATGAAACCCGCGCTTTTTACCTCTTAAGCCATTGAATAATGCAATGGTCACCGGACATAACTATTTTATTCTCACTTTGCTGAGACTTATACCTAAACCCATCATTTCACCCCCAAAATTTATTCACTTCATTTTTTATCGTGTAATTTTCATCAAAACAAACAAATAATTAACTATATATCCCTATATTATTCATGCAACCAAATTACACACCCACCACTACGACACTTAACCCAAACTTACCTGCCTTTTTTTGGACAAAAAACCAAACAAAAACAACACATCACCACTCACCAAACCAAACCCACCTAAGTCTTTGTAGCTTACAAAAAGCATGACACTGAAGATGTCAAGACGGCAGCCACACGCACCCCAAAGACAAAAGACTTAGTCCTAACCTTACTGTTGGTTGTTGCTAAATATATACATGCAAGTATCCGCGCTCCAGTGTAGATGCCCTGGGTACCCTAAATTTAGGTCGACAGGAGCGGGTATCAGGCACACCCATCACCGTAGCCCAAAACGCCTTGCAATTGCCACACCCCCACGGGTATTCAGCAGTAATTAATATTAAGCAATGAGTGCAAACTTGACTTAGTTATAGCAAGCTAAGGGTCGGTAAATCCTGTGCCAGCCACCGCGGTCATACCAGGAGACCCAAATCAACATACTTAACGGCGTAAAGAGTGGTCACATGTTATCCAAGTAGCTAAGATTAAAAGGCAGCTGAGCCGTAGAAAGCCAAAGATGCCCATAAGGCCCCTACTTAAAGAAGATCTTAGAACAACGATTTATTGAAGCCCACGAAAGCCAGGGGCCCAAACTGGGATTAGATACCCCACTATGCCTGGCCCTAAATCTTGATGCTCGATCTTACCGGAGCATCCGCCCGAGAACTACGAGCACAAACGCTTAAAACTCTAAGGACTTGGCGGTGCCCCAAACCCACCTAGAGGAGCCTGTTCTATAATCGATGATCCACGATACACCTTACCATTCCTTGCAACAGTTCAGCCTATATACCGCCGTCGCCAGCCCACCCACCCTGAAGGACCAACAGTGGACGCAATAGCCCTACAACGCTAATACGACAGGTCAAGGTATAGCCT
>NW_026960953.1:0-27211 GCF_021018805.1 Prinia subflava | reverse complement strand
AAAAAAAAAAAGAGAGAGATTTTGTACCAGTTGGTGTGTTCCTCGTCTGCAAAGCAAGAGCAAAGGTTTTAGGACTAAAATTGCTTGATTTCCATGGAAGAGCTCTGTAGAACACTATGCTTTGCTGTTACTGTGTTGGTTTTCTCAAGACACAAGTCTTGTTGGTTGTATGTGTTTCCAGCGAGCAGAAAAGCTGCTGCAGACACTTTCTTGCCCCTTTTCCACAAGTGAAGTATATTTTGTACCAGTTGGTGTGTTCCTCGTCTGCAAAGCAAGAGCAAAGGTTTTAGGACTTAAATTGCTTGATTTCCATGGAAGAGATATGTAGAACACTGTGCTTTGCTGTTGCTGTGTTGGTTTTCTCAAGACACAAACCCTGTTTGTTCCCTGTGTTTTCAGCAAGCAGAGAAGCTGCTGCAGACACTTTCTTGCCCCTTTTCCACAAGTGAAGTATATTTTGTACCAGTTGGTGTATTCCTCGTCTGCAGAGCAAGAGCAAAGGTTTAGGATCTAAATTGCTTGTTTTCCATGGAAGAGCTATGTAGAACACTATGCTTTGCTGTTGCTGTGTTGGTTTTCTAAAGACACAAACCCTGTTTGTTCCCTGTGTTTTCAGCAAGCAGAGAAGCTGCTGCAGACACTTCTTGCTCCTTTTCCACTAGTGAAGTATATTTTGTACCAGTTGGTGTATTCCTCGTCTGGAGAGCAGGAGCCAAGGTTTTAGGACCTAAATTGCTTGATTTCCTTGGAAGAGATATGTAGAACACTGTGCTTTGCTGTTGCTGTGTTGGTTTTCTCAAGACACAAACCTGTTTGTTCCCTGTGTTTTCAGCAAGCAGAGAAGCTGCTGCAGACACTTTCTTGCCCCTTTTCCACAAGTGAAGTATATTTTGTACCAGTTGGTGTATTCCTCGTCTGCAGAGCAAGAGCAAAGGTTTTAGGATCTAAATTGCTTGTTTTCCATGGAAGAGCTATGTAGAACACTATGCTTTGCTGTTGCTGTGTTGGTTTTCTAAAGACACAAACCCTGTTTGTTCTCTGTGTTTTCAGCAAGCAGAGAAGCTGCTGCAGACACTTTCTTGCCCCTTTTCCACAAGTGAAGTATATTTTGTACCAGTTGGTGTATTCCTTGTCTGCAGAGCAAGAGCAAAGGTTTTAGTACCTAAATTGCTTGATTTCCTTGGAAGAGATATGTAGAACACTGTGCTTTGCTGTTGCTGTGTTGGTTTTCTCAAGACACAAACCCTGTTTGTTCCCTGTGTTTTCAGCAAGCAGAGAAGCTGCTGCAGACACTTTCTTGCCCCTTTTCCACAAGTGAAGTATATTTTGTACCAGTTGGTGTATTCCTCGTCTGCAGAGCAAGAGCAAAGGTTTTAGGATCTAAATTGCTTGTTTTCCATGGAAGAGCTATGTAGAACACTATGCTTTGCTGTTGCTGTGTTTGTTTTCTCAAGACACAAGCCCTGTTTGTTCTCTGTGTTTTCAGCAAGCAGAGAAGCTGCTGCAGACACTTTCTTGCTCCTTTTCCACTAGTGAAGTATATTTTGTACCAGTTTGTGTATTCCTCGTCTGCAGAGCAAGAGCAAAGGTTTTAGGATCTAAATTGCTTGTTTTCCATGGAAGAGCTCTGTAGAACACTATGCTTTGCTGTTGCTGTGTTGGTTTTCTCAAGACACAAGTCCTGTTGGTTGTCTGTGTTTGCAGCAAGCAGAGAAGCTGCTGCAGACACTTTCTTGCCCCTTTTTCACAAGTGAAGTATATTTTGTACCAGTTGGTGTGTTCCTCGTCTGCAGAGACGGATCAAAGGTTTTAGGACCTAAATTGCTTGATTTCATTGGAAGAGCTATTAAGAACACTATGCTTTGCTGTTGCTGTGTTGGTTTTCTAAACACACAAGCCCTGTTTGTTCCCTGTGTTTTCAGCAAGCAGAGAAGCTCTTGAAGACACGTACCTGCTTTCTCCACTACTGACGTATATTTTGTACCAGTTGGTGTGTTTCCTCGTCTGCAAAGCAAGAGCAAAGGTTTTAGGACTAAAATTGCTTGATTTCCATGGAAGAGCTCTGTAGAACACTATGCTTTGCTGTTACTGTGTTGGTTTTCTCAAGACACAAGTCTTGTTGGTTGTATGTGTTTCCAGCGAGCAGAAAAGCTGCTGCAGACACTTTCTTGCCCCTTTTCCACAAGTGAAGTATATTTTGTACCAGTTGGTGTATTCCTCTTCTGCAGAGCAAGAGCAAAGGTTTTAGGATCTAAATTGCTTGTTTTCCATGGAAGAGCTCTGTAGAACACTATGCTTTGCTGTTGCTGTGTTGGTTTTCTCAAGACACAAGTCCTGTTGGTTGTCTGTGTTTGCAGCAAGCAGAGAAGCTGCTGCAGACACTTTCTTGCCCCTTTTTACAAGTGAAGTATATTTTGTACCAGTTGGTGTGTTCCTCGTCTGCAAAGCAAGAGCAAATGTGTTAGGACCTAAATTGCTTGATTTCATTGGAAGAGCTATTAAGAACACTATGCTTTGCTGTTGCTGTGTTGGTTTTCTAAACACACAAGCCCTGTTTGTTCCCTGTGTTTTCAGCAAGCAGAGAAGCTCTTGAAGACACGTACCTGCTTTCTCCACTACTGACGTATATTTTGTACCAGTTGGTGTGTTCCTCGTCTGCAAAGCAAGAGCAAAGGTTTTAGGACTAAAATTGCTTGATTTCCATGGAAGAGCTCTGTAGAACTCTATGCTTTGCTGTTACTGTGTTGGTTTTCTCAAGACACAAGTCTTGTTGGTTGTATGTGTTTCCAGCGAGCAGAAAAGCTGCTGCAGACACTTTCTTGCCCCTTTTCCACAAGTGAAGTATATTTTGTACCAGTTGGTGTATTCCTCTTCTGCAGAGCAAGAGCAAAGGTTTTAGGATCTAAATTGCTTGTTTTCCATGGAAGAGCTCTGTAGAACACTATGCTTTGCTGTTGCTGTGTTGGTTTTCTCAAGACACAAGTCCTGTTGGTTGTCTGTGTTTGCAGCAAGCAGAGAAGCTGCTGCAGACACTTTCTTGCCCCTTTTCCACAAGTGAAGTATATTTTGTACCAGTTGGTGTGTTCCTCGTCTGCAAAGCAAGAGCAAATGTGTTAGGACCTAAATTGCTTGATTTCCATGGAAGAGCTCTGTAGAACACTATGCTTTGCTGTTGCTGTGTTGGTTTTCTCAAGAAACAAACCCTGTTTGTTCTCTGTACTTGCAGCGAGCAGAGAAGCTCTTGAAGACACGTACCTGCTTTCTCCACTACTGACGTATATTTTGTACCAGTTGGTGTATTTCCTCGTCTGGAGAGCAGGAGCAAAGGTTTTAGGACCTAAATTGCTTGATTTCCTTGGAAGAGATATGTAGAACACTGTGCTTTGCTGTTGCTGTGTTGGTTTTCTCAAGACACAAGTCTTGTTAGTTGTATGTGTTTTCAGCAAGCAGAGAAGCTGCTGCAGACACTTTCTTGCCCCTTTTCCACAAGTGAAGTATATTTTGTACCAGTTGGTGTATTCCTCGTCTGCAGAGCAAGAGCAAAGGTTTTAGGATCTAAATTGCTTGTTTTCCATGGAAGAGCTCTGTAGAACACTATGCTTTGCTGTTGCTGTGTTGGTTTTCTAAAGACACAAACCCTGTTTGTTCCCTGTGTTTTCAGCAAGCAGAGAAGCTGCTGCAGACACTTTCTTGCCCCTTTTCCACAAGTGAAGTATATTTTGTACCAGTTGGTGTATTCCTTGTCTGCAGAGCAAGAGCAAAGGTTTAGGATCTAAATTGCTTGATTTCCATGGAAGAGATATGTAGAACACTGTGCTTTGCTGTTGCTGTGTTGGTTTTCTCAAGACACAAACCCTGTTTGTTCCCTGTGTTTTCATCAAGCAGAGAAGCTGCTGCAGACACTTTCTTGCCCCTTTTCCACAAGTGAAGTATATTTTGTACCAGTTGGTGTATTCCTCGTCTGCAGAGCAAGAGCAAAGGTGTTAGGACCTAAATTGCTTGATTTCCATGGAAGAGCTCTGTAGAACACTATGCTTTGCTGTTGCTGTGTCGGTTTTCTCAAGAAACAAACCCTGTTTGTTCTCTGTACTTGCAGCGAGCAGAGAAGCTCTTGAAGACACGTACCTGCTTTCTCCACTACTGACGTATATTTTGTACCAGTTGGTGTATTCCTCGTCTGGAGAGCAGGAGCAAAGGTTTTAGGACCTAAATTGCTTGATTTCCTTGGAAGAGATATGTAGAACACTGTGCTTTGCTGTTACTGTGTTGGTTTTCTCAAGACACAAGCCTTGTTAGTTGTATGTGTTTCCAGCCAGCAGAGAAGCTGCTGCAGACACTTTCTTGCCCCTTTTCCACAAGTGAAGTATATTTGTACCAGTTGGTGTATTCCTCGTCTGCAGAGCAAGAGCAAAGGTTTTAGGATCTAAATTGCTTGTTTTCCATGGAAGAGCTATTAAGAACACTATGCTTTGCTGTTGCTGTGTTGGTTTTCTCAAGACACAAGCCCTGTTTGTTCTCTGTGTTTTCAGCAAGCAGAGAAGCTGCTGCAGACACTTTCTTGCTCCTTTTCCACTAGTGAAGTATATTTTGTACCAGTTTGTGTATTCCTCGTCTGCAGAGCAAGAGCAAAGGTTTTAGGATCTAAATTGCTTGTTTTCCATGGAAGAGCTATGTAGAAACACTATGCTTTGCTGTTGCTGTGTTGGTTTTCTCAAGACACAAACCCTGTTTGTTCCCTGTGTTTTCAGCAAGCAGAGAAGCTGCTGCAGACACTTTCTTGCCCCTTTTTCACAAGTGAAGTATATTTTGTACCAGTTGGTGTGTTCCTCGTCTGCAGAGCAAGAGCATGGTTTTAGACCTAAATTGCTTGATTTCCATGGAAGAGATATGAAGAAGACTGTGCTTTGCTGTTGCTGTGTTGGTTTTCTCAAGACACAAACCCTGTTTGTTCCCTGTGTTTTCAGCAAGCAGAGAAGCTGCTGCAGACACTTTCTTGCCCCTTTTCCACAAGTGAAGTATATTTTGTACCAGTTGGTGTGTTCCTCGTCTGCAGAGCAAGAGCAAAGGTTTTAGGATCTAAATTGCTTGTTTTCCATGGAAGAGCTATGTAGAACACTATGCTTTGCTGTTGCTGTGTTGGTTTTCTCAAGACACAAGCCCTGTTTGTTCTCTGTGTTTTCAGCAAGCAGAGAAGCTGCTGCAGACACTTTCTTGCTCCTTTTCCACTAGTGAAGTATATTTTGTACCAGTTGGTGTATTCCTCGTCTGCAGAGCAAGAGCAAAGGTTTTAGGATCTAAATTGCTTGTTTTCCATGGAAGAGCTCTGTAGAACACTATGCTTTGCTGTTGCTGTGTTGGTTTTCTCAAGACACAAGTCCTGTTGGTTGTCTGTGTTTGCAGCAAGCAGAGAAGCTGCTGCAGACACTTTCTTGCCCCTTTTTCACAAGTGAAGTATATTTTGTACCAGTTGGTGTGTTCCTCGTCTGCAGAGACGGATCAAAGGTTTTAGGACCTAAATTGCTTGATTTTCATTGGAAGAGCTATTAAGAACACTATGCTTTGCTGTTGCTGTGTTGGTTTTCTAAACACACAAGCCCTGTTTGTTCCCTGTGTTTTCAGCAAGCAGAGAAGCTCTTGAAGACACGTACCTGCTTTCTCCACTACTGACGTATATTTTGTACCAGTTGGTGTGTTCCTCGTCTGCAAAGCAAGAGCAAAGGTTTTAGGACTAAAATTGCTTGATTTCCATGGAAGAGCTCTGTAGAACACTATGCTTTGCTGTTACTGTGTTGGTTTTCTCAAGACACAAGTCTTGTTGGTTGTATGTGTTTCCAGCGAGCAGAAAAGCTGCTGCAGACACTTTCTTGCCCCTTTTCCACAAGTGAAGTATATTTTGTACCAGTTGGTGTATTCCTCTTCTGCAGAGCAAGAGCAAAGGTTTTAGGATCTAAATTGCTTGTTTTCCATGGAAGAGCTCTGTAGAACACTATGCTTTGCTGTTGCTGTGTTGGTTTTCTCAAGACACAAGTCCTGTTGGTTGTCTGTGTTTGCAGCAAGCAGAGAAGCTGCTGCAGACACTTTCTTGCCCCTTTTTACAAGTGAAGTATATTTTGTACCAGTTGGTGTGTTCCTCGTCTGCAAAGCAAGAGCAAATGTGTTAGGACCTAAATTGCTTGATTTCCATGGAAGAGCTCTGTAGAACACTATGCTTTGCTGTTGCTGTGTTGGTTTTCTCAAGAAACAAACCCTGTTTGTTCTCTGTACTTGCAGCGAGCAGAGAAGCTCTTGAAGACACGTACCTGCTTTCTCCACTACTGACGTATATTTTGTACCAGTTGGTGTATTCCTCGTCTGGAGAGCAGGAGCAAAGGTTTTAGGACCTAAATTGCTTGATTTCCATGGAAGAGCTATGTAGAACACTATGCTTTGCTGTTGCTGTGTTGGTTTTCTCAAGACACAAGCCCTGTTTGTTCTCTGTGTTTTCAGCAAGCAGAGAAGCTGCTGCAGACACTTTCTTGCTCCTTTTCCACTAGTGAAGTATATTTTGTACCAGTTTGTGTATTCCTCGTCTGCAGAGCAAGAGCAAAGGTTTTAGGATCTAAATTGCTTGTTTTCCATGGAAGAGCTCTGTAGAACACTATGCTTTGCTGTTGCTGTGTTGGTTTTCTCAAGACACAAGTCCTGTTGGTTGTCTGTGTTTGCAGCAAGCAGAGAAGCTGCTGCAGACACTTTCTTGCCCCTTTTTCACAAGTGAAGTATATTTTGTACCAGTTGGTGTGTTCCTCGTCTGCAAAGCAAGAGCAAAGGTTTTAGGACTTAAATTGCTTGATTTCCATGGAAGAGATATGTAGAACACTGTGCTTTGCTGTTGCTGTGTTGGTTTTCTCAAGACACAAACCCTGTTTGTTCCCTGTGTTTTCAGCAAGCAGAGAAGCTGCTGCAGACACTTTCTTGCCCCTTTTCCACAAGTGAAGTATATTTTGTACCAGTTGGTGTATTCCTCGTCTGCAGAGCAAGAGCAAAGGTTTTAGGATCTAAATTGCTTGTTTTCCATGGAAGAGCTATGTAGAACACTATGCTTTGCTGTTGCTGTGTTGGTTTTCTAAAGACACAAACCCTGTTTGTTCTCTGTGTTTTCAGCAAACAGAGAAGCTGCTGCAGACACTTTCTTGCTCCTTTTCCACTAGTGAAGTATATTTTGTACCAGTTGGTGTATTCCTCGTCTGGAGAGCAGGAGCCAAGGTTTTAGGACCTAAATTGCTTGATTTCCTTGGAAGAGATATGTAGAACACTGTGCTTTGCTGTTGCTGTGTTGGTTTTCTCAAGACACAAACCCTGTTTGTTCCCTGTGTTTTCAGCAAGCAGAGAAGCTGCTGCAGACACTTTCTTGCCCCTTTTCCACAAGTGAAGTATATTTTGTACCAGTTGGTGTATTCCTCGTCTGCAGAGCAAGAGCAAAGGTTTTAGGATCTAAATTGCTTGTTTTCCATGGAAGAGCTATGTAGAACACTATGCTTTGCTGTTGCTGTGTTGGTTTTCTCAAGACACAAACCCTGTTTGTTCCCTGTGTTTTCAGCAAGCAGAGAAGCTGCTGCAGACACTTTCTTGCCCCTTTTCCACAAGTGAAGTATATTTTGTACCAGTTGGTGTATTCCTTGTCTGCAGAGCAAGAGCAAAGGTTTTAGGACCTAAATTGCTTGATTTCCTTGGAAGAGATATGTAGAACACTGTGCTTTGCTGTTGCTGTGTTGGTTTTCTCAAGACACAAACCCTGTTTGTTCCCTGTGTTTTCAGCAAGCAGAGAAGCTGCTGCAGACACTTTCTTGCCCCTTTTCCACAAGTGAAGTATATTTTGTACCAGTTGGTGTATTCCTCGTCTGCAGAGCAAGAGCAAAGGTTTTAGGATCTAAATTGCTTGTTTTCCATGGAAGAGCTATGTAGAACACTATGCTTTGCTGTTGCTGTGTTGGTTTTCTCAAGACACAAGTCCTGTTGGTTGTCTGTGTTTGCAGCAAGCAGAGAAGCTGCTGCAGACACTTTCTTGCCCCTTTTCCACAAGTGAAGTATATTTTGTACCAGTTGGTGTATTCCTCGTCTGCAGAGCAAGAGCAAATATGTTAGGACCTAAATTACTTGATTTCCATGGAAGAGCTCTGTAGAACACTATGCTTTGCTGTTGCTGTGTCGGTTTTCTCAAGAAACAAACCCTGTTTGTTCTCTGTACTTGCAGCGAGCAGAGAAGCTCTTGAAGACACGTACCTGCTTTCTCCACTACTGACGTATATTTTGTACCAGTTGGTGTATTCCTCGTCTGGAGAGCAGGAGCAAAGGTTTTAGGACCTAAATTGCTTGATTTCCTTGGAAGAGATATGTAGAACACTGTGCTTTGCTGTTGCTGTGTTGGTTTTCTCAAGACACAAGCCTTGTTAGTTGTATGTGTTTCCAGCCAGCAGAGAAGCTGCTGCAGACACTTTCTTGCCCCTTTTCCACAAGTGAAGTATATTTTGTACCAGTTGGTGTATTCCTCGTCTGCAGAGCAAGAGCAAAGCTTTTAGGATCTAAATTGCTTGTTTTCCATGGAAGAGCTCTGTAGAACACTATGCTTTGCTGTTGCTGTGTTGGTTTTCTCAAGACACAAGTCCTGTTGGTTGTCTGTGTTTGCAGCAAGCAGAGAAGCTGCTGCAGACACTTTCTTGCCCCTTTTTACAAGTGAAGTATATTTTGTACCAGTTGGTGTGTTCCTCGTCTGCAAAGCAAGAGCAAATGTGTTAGGACCTAAATTGCTTGATTTCATTGGAAGAGCTATTAAGAACACTATGCTTTGCTGTTGCTGTGTTGGTTTTCTAAACACACAAGCCCTGTTTGTTCCCTGTGTTTTCAGCAAGCAGAGAAGCTCTTGAAGACACGTACCTGCTTTCTCCACTACTGACGTATATTTTGTACCAGTTGGTGTGTTCCTCGTCTGCAAAGCAAGAGCAAAGGTTTTAGGACTAAAATTGCTTGATTTCCATGGAAGAGCTCTGTAGAACACTATGCTTTGCTGTTACTGTGTTGGTTTTCTCAAGACACAAGTCTTGTTGGTTGTATGTGTTTCCAGCGAGCAGAAAAGCTGCTGCAGACACTTTCTTGCCCCTTTTCCACAAGTGAAGTATATTTTGTACCAGTTGGTGTGTTCCTCGTCTGCAAAGCAAGAGCAAAGGTTTTAGGACTTAAATTGCTTGATTTCCATGGAAGAGATATGTAGAACACTGTGCTTTGCTGTTGCTGTGTTGGTTTTCTCAAGACACAAACCCTGTTTGTTCCCTGTGTTTTCAGCAAGCAGAGAAGCTGCTGCAGACACTTTCTTGCCCCTTTTCCACAAGTGAAGTATATTTTGTACCAGTTGGTGTATTCCTCGTCTGCAGAGCAAGAGCAAAGGTTTTAGGATCTAAATTGCTTGTTTTCCATGGAAGAGCTATGTAGAACACTATGCTTTGCTGTTGCTGTGTTGGTTTTCTAAAGACACAAACCCTGTTTGTTCCCTGTGTTTTCAGCAAGCAGAGAAGCTGCTGCAGACACTTTCTTGCTCCTTTTCCACTAGTGAAGTATATTTTGTACCAGTTGGTGTATTCCTCGTCTGGAGAGCAGGAGCCAAGGTTTTAGGACCTAAATTGCTTGATTTCCTTGGAAGAGATATGTAGAACACTGTGCTTTGCTGTTGCTGTGTTGGTTTTCTCAAGACACAAACCCTGTTTGTTCCCTGTGTTTTCAGCAAGCAGAGAAGCTGCTGCAGACACTTTCTTGCCCCTTTTCCACAAGTGAAGTATATTTTGTACCAGTTGGTGTATTCCTCGTCTGCAGAGCAAGAGCAAAGGTTTTAGGATCTAAATTGCTTGTTTTCCATGGAAGAGCTATGTAGAACACTATGCTTTGCTGTTGCTGTGTTGGTTTTCTAAAGACACAAACCCTGTTTGTTCCCTGTGTTTTCAGCAAGCAGAGAAGCTGCTGCAGACACTTTCTTGCCCCTTTTCCACAAGTGAAGTATATTTTGTACCAGTTGGTGTATTCCTTGTCTGCAGAGCAAGAGCAAAGGTTTTAGTACCTAAATTGCTTGATTTCCTTGGAAGAGATATGTAGAACACTGTGCTTTGCTGTTGCTGTGTTGGTTTTCTCAAGACACAAACCCTGTTTGTTCCCTGTGTTTTCAGCAAGCAGAGAAGCTGCTGCAGACACTTTCTTGCCCCTTTTCCACAAGTGAAGTATATTTTGTACCAGTTGGTGTATTCCTCGTCTGCAGAGCAAGAGCAAAGGTTTTAGGATCTAAATTGCTTGTTTTCCATGGAAGAGCTATGTAGAACACTATGCTTTGCTGTTGCTGTGTTTGTTTTCTCAAGACACAAGCCCTGTTTGTTCTCTGTGTTTTCAGCAAGCAGAGAAGCTGCTGCAGACACTTTCTTGCTCCTTTTCCACTAGTGAAGTATATTTTGTACCAGTTTGTGTATTCCTCGTCTGCAGAGCAAGAGCAAAGGTTTTAGGATCTAAATTGCTTGTTTTCCAAGGAAGAGCTCTGTAGAACACTATGCTTTGCTGTTGCTGTGTTGGTTTTCTCAAGACACAAGTCCTGTTGGTTGTCTGTGTTTGCAGCAAGCAGAGAAGCTGCTGCAGACACTTTCTTGCCCCTTTTTCACAAGTGAAGTATATTTTGTACCAGTTGGTGTGTTCCTCGTCTGCAGAGACGGATCAAAGGTTTTAGGACCTAAATTGCTTGATTTCATTGGAAGAGCTATTAAGAACACTATGCTTTGCTGTTGCTGTGTTGGTTTTCTAAACACACAAGCCCTGTTTGTTCCCTGTGTTTTCAGCAAGCAGAGAAGCTCTTGAAGACACGTACCTGCTTTCTCCACTACTGACGTATATTTTGTACCAGTTGGTGTGTTCCTCGTCTGCAAAGCAAGAGCAAAGGTTTTAGGACTAAAATTGCTTGATTTCCATGGAAGAGCTCTGTAGAACACTATGCTTTGCTGTTACTGTGTTGGTTTTCTCAAGACACAAGTCTTGTTGGTTGTATGTGTTTCCAGCGAGCAGAAAAGCTGCTGCAGACACTTTCTTGCCCCTTTTCCACAAGTGAAGTATATTTTGTACCAGTTGGTGTATTCCTCTTCTGCAGAGCAAGAGCAAAGGTTTTAGGATCTAAATTGCTTGTTTTCCATGGAAGAGCTCTGTAGAACACTATGCTTTGCTGTTGCTGTGTTGGTTTTCTCAAGACACAAGTCCTGTTGGTTGTCTGTGTTTGCAGCAAGCAGAGAAGCTGCTGCAGACACTTTCTTGCCCCTTTTTACAAGTGAAGTATATTTTGTACCAGTTGGTGTGTTCCTCGTCTGCAAAGCAAGAGCAAATGTGTTAGGACCTAAATTGCTTGATTTCATTGGAAGAGCTATTAAGAACACTATGCTTTGCTGTTGCTGTGTTGGTTTTCTAAACACACAAGCCCTGTTTGTTCCCTGTGTTTTCAGCAAGCAGAGAAGCTCTTGAAGACACGTACCTGCTTTCTCCACTACTGACGTATATTTTGTACCAGTTGGTGTGTTCCTCGTCTGCAAAGCAAGAGCAAAGGTTTTAGGACTAAAATTGCTTGATTTCCATGGAAGAGCTCTGTAGAACTCTATGCTTTGCTGTTACTGTGTTGGTTTTCTCAAGACACAAGTCTTGTTGGTTGTATGTGTTTCCAGCGAGCAGAAAAGCTGCTGCAGACACTTTCTTGCCCCTTTTCCACAAGTGAAGTATATTTTGTACCAGTTGGTGTATTCCTCTTCTGCAGAGCAAGAGCAAAGGTTTTAGGATCTAAATTGCTTGTTTTCCATGGAAGAGCTCTGTAGAACACTATGCTTTGCTGTTGCTGTGTTGGTTTTCTCAAGACACAAGTCCTGTTGGTTGTCTGTGTTTGCAGCAAGCAGAGAAGCTGCTGCAGACACTTTCTTGCCCCTTTTCCACAAGTGAAGTATATTTTGTACCAGTTGGTGTGTTCCTCGTCTGCAAAGCAAGAGCAAATGTGTTAGGACCTAAATTGCTTGATTTCCATGGAAGAGCTCTGTAGAACACTATGCTTTGCTGTTGCTGTGTTGGTTTTCTCAAGAAACAAACCCTGTTTGTTCTCTGTACTTGCAGCGAGCAGAGAAGCTCTTGAAGACACGTACCTGCTTTCTCCACTACTGACGTATATTTTGTACCAGTTGGTGTATTCCTCGTCTGGAGAGCAGGAGCCAAGGTTTTAGGACCTAAATTGCTTGATTTCCTTGGAAGAGATATGTAGAACACTGTGCTTTGCTGTTGCTGTGTTGGTTTTCTCAAGACACAAGTCTTGTTAGTTGTATGTGTTTTCAGCAAGCAGAGAAGCTGCTGCAGACACTTTCTTGCCCCTTTTCCACAAGTGAAGTATATTTTGTACCAGTTGGTGTATTCCTCGTCTGCAGAGCAAGAGCAAAGGTTTTAGGATCTAAATTGCTTGTTTTCCATGGAAGAGCTATGTAGAACACTATGCTTTGCTGTTGCTGTGTTGGTTTTCTAAAGACACAAACCCTGTTTGTTCCCTGTGTTTTCAGCAAGCAGAGAAGCTGCTGCAGACACTTTCTTGCCCCTTTTCCACAAGTGAAGTATATTTTGTACCAGTTGGTGTATTCCTTGTCTGCAGAGCAAGAGCAAAGGTTTTAGGATCTAAATTGCTTGATTTCCTTGGAAGAGATATGTAGAACACTGTGCTTTGCTGTTGCTGTGTTGGTTTTCTCAAGACACAAACCCTGTTTGTTCCCTGTGTTTTCATCAAGCAGAGAAGCTGCTGCAGACACTTTCTTGCCCCTTTTCCACAAGTGAAGTATATTTTGTACCAGTTGGTGTATTCCTCGTCTGCAGAGCAAGAGCAAAGGTGTTAGGACCTAAATTGCTTGATTTCCATGGAAGAGCTCTGTAGAACACTATGCTTTGCTGTTGCTGTGTCGGTTTTCTCAAGAAACAAACCCTGTTTGTTCTCTGTACTTGCAGCGAGCAGAGAAGCTCTTGAAGACACGTACCTGCTTTCTCCACTACTGACGTATATTTTGTACCAGTTGGTGTATTCCTCGTCTGGAGAGCAGGAGCAAAGGTTTTAGGACCTAAATTGCTTGATTTCCTTGGAAGAGATATGTAGAACACTGTGCTTTGCTGTTACTGTGTTGGTTTTCTCAAGACACAAGCCTTGTTAATTGTATGTGTTTCCAGCCAGCAGAGAAGCTGCTGCAGACACTTTCTTGCCCCTTTTCCACAAGTGAAGTATATTTTGTACCAGTTGGTGTATTCCTCGTCTGCAGAGCAAGAGCAAAGGTTTTAGGATCTAAATTGCTTGTTTTCCATGGAAGAGCTATTAAGAACACTATGCTTTGCTGTTGCTGTGTTGGTTTTCTCAAGACACAAGCCCTGTTTGTTCTCTGTGTTTTCAGCAAGCAGAGAAGCTGCTGCAGACACTTTCTTGCTCCTTTTCCACTAGTGAAGTATATTTTGTACCAGTTTGTGTATTCCTCGTCTGCAGAGCAAGAGCAAAGGTTTTAGGATCTAAATTGCTTGTTTTCCATGGAAGAGCTATGTAGAACACTATGCTTTGCTGTTGCTGTGTTGGTTTTCTAAAGACACAAACCCTGTTTGTTCCCTGTGTTTTCAGCAAGCAGAGAAGCTGCTGCAGACACTTTCTTGCCCCTTTTTCACAAGTGAAGTATATTTTGTACCAGTTGGTGTGTTCCTCGTCTGCAGAGCAAGAGCATGGTTTTAGACCTAAATTGCTTGATTTCCATGGAAGAGATATGTAGAAGACTGTGCTTTGCTGTTGCTGTGTTGGTTTTCTCAAGACACAAACCCTGTTTGTTCCCTGTGTTTTCAGCAAGCAGAGAAGCTGCTGCAGACACTTTCTTGCCCCTTTTCCACAAGTGAAGTATATTTTGTACCAGTTGGTGTATTCCTCGTCTGCAGAGCAAGAGCAAAGGTTTTAGGATCTAAATTGCTTGTTTTCCATGGAAGAGCTATGTAGAACACTATGCTTTGCTGTTGCTGTGTTGGTTTTCTAAAGACACAAACCCTGTTTGTTCCCTGTGTTTTCAGCAAGCAGAGAAGCTGCTGCAGACACTTTCTTGCCCCTTTTCCACAAGTGAAGTATATTTTGTACCAGTTGGTGTATTCCTTGTCTGCAGAGCAAGAGCAAAGATTTTAGGACCTAAATTGCTTGATTTCCTTGGAAGAGATATGTAGAACACTGTGCTTTGCTGTTGCTGTGTTGGTTTTCTCAAGACACAAACCCTGTTTGTTCCCTGTGTTTTCAGCAAGCAGAGAAGCTGCTGCAGACACTTTCTTGCCCCTTTTCCACAAGTGAAGTATATTTTGTACCAGTTGGTGTATTCCTCGTCTGCAGAGCAAGAGCAAAGGTTTTAGGATCTAAATTGCTTGTTTTCCATGGAAGAGCTATGTAGAACACTATGCTTTGCTGTTGCTGTGTTGGTTTTCTAAAGACACAAACCCTGTTTGTTCTCTGTGTTTTCAGCAAGCAGAGAAGCTGCTGCAGACACTTTCTTGCTCCTTTTCCACTAGTGAAGTATATTTTGTACCAGTTTGTGTATTCCTCGTCTGCAGAGCAAGAGCAAAGGTTTTAGGATCTAAATTGCTTGTTTTCCATGGAAGAGCTCTGTAGAACACTATGCTTTGCTGTTGCTGTGTTGGTTTTCTCAAGACACAAGTCCTGTTGGTTGTCTGTGTTTGCAGCAAGCAGAGAAGCTGCTGCAGACACTTTCTTGCCCCTTTTTCACAAGTGAAGTATATTTTGTACCAGTTGGTGTGTTCCTCGTCTGCAGAGACGGATCAAAGGTTTTAGGACCTAAATTGCTTGATTTCATTGGAAGAGCTATTAAGAACACTATGCTTTGCTGTTGCTGTGTTGGTTTTCTAAACACACAAGCCCTGTTTGTTCCCTGTGTTTTCAGCAAGCAGAGAAGCTCTTGAAGACACGTACCTGCTTTCTCCACTACTGACGTATATTTTGTACCAGTTGGTGTGTTCCTCGTCTGCAAAGCAAGAGCAAAGGTTTTAGGACTAAAATTGCTTGATTTCCATGGAAGAGCTCTGTAGAACACTATGCTTTGCTGTTACTGTGTTGGTTTTCTCAAGACACAAGTCTTGTTGGTTGTATGTGTTTCCAGCGAGCAGAAAAGCTGCTGCAGACACTTTCTTGCCCCTTTTCCACAAGTGAAGTATATTTTGTACCAGTTGGTGTATTCCTCTTCTGCAGAGCAAGAGCAAAGGTTTTAGGATCTAAATTGCTTGTTTTCCATGGAAGAGCTCTGTAGAACACTATGCTTTGCTGTTGCTGTGTTGGTTTTCTCAAGACACAAGTCCTGTTGGTTGTCTGTGTTTGCAGCAAGCAGAGAAGCTGCTGCAGACACTTTCTTGCCCCTTTTTACAAGTGAAGTATATTTTGTACCAGTTGGTGTGTTCCTCGTCTGCAAAGCAAGAGCAAATGTGTTAGGACCTAAATTGCTTGATTTCCATGGAAGAGCTCTGTAGAACACTATGCTTTGCTGTTGCTGTGTTGGTTTTCTCAAGAAACAAACCCTGTTTGTTCTCTGTACTTGCAGCGAGCAGAGAAGCTCTTGAAGACACGTACCTGCTTTCTCCACTACTGACGTATATTTTGTACCAGTTGGTGTATTCCTCGTCTGGAGAGCAGGAGCAAAGGTTTTAGGACCTAAATTGCTTGATTTCCATGGAAGAGCTATGTAGAACACTATGCTTTGCTGTTGCTGTGTTGGTTTTCTCAAGACACAAGCCCTGTTTGTTCTCTGTGTTTTCAGCAAGCAGAGAAGCTGCTGCAGACACTTTCTTGCTCCTTTTCCACTAGTGAAGTATATTTTGTACCAGTTTGTGTATTCCTCGTCTGCAGAGCAAGAGCAAAGGTTTTAGGATCTAAATTGCTTGTTTTCCATGGAAGAGCTCTGTAGAACACTATGCTTTGCTGTTGCTGTGTTGGTTTTCTCAAGACACAAACCCTGTTTGTTCCCTGTGTTTTCAGCAAGCAGAGAAGCTGCTGCAAACACTTTCTTGCCCCTTTTTCACAAGTGAAGTATATTTTGTACCAGTTGGTGTGTTCCTCGTCTGCAAAGCAAGAGCAAAGGTTTTAGGACTTAAATTGCTTGATTTCCATGGAAGAGATATGTAGAACACTGTGCTTTGCTGTTGCTGTGTTGGTTTTCTCAAGACACAAACCCTGTTTGTTCCCTGTGTTTTCAGCAAGCAGAGAAGCTGCTGCAGACACTTTCTTGCCCCTTTTCCACAAGTGAAGTATATTTTGTACCAGTTGGTGTATTCCTCGTCTGCAGAGCAAGAGCAAAGGTTTTAGGATCTAAATTGCTTGTTTTCCATGGAAGAGCTCTGTAGAACACTATGCTTTGCTGTTGCTGTGTTGGTTTTCTAAAGACACAAACCCTGTTTGTTCCCTGTGTTTTCAGCAAGCAGAGAAGCTGCTGCAGACACTTTCTTGCCCCTTTTCCACAAGTGAAGTATATTTTGTACCAGTTGGTGTATTCCTTGTCTGCAGAGCAAGAGCAAAGGTTTTAGGATCTAAATTGCTTGATTTCCTTGGAAGAGATATGTAGAACACTGTGCTTTGCTGTTGCTGTGTTGGTTTTCTCAAGACACAAACCCTGTTTGTTCCCTGTGTTTTCATCAAGCAGAGAAGCTGCTGCAGACACTTTCTTGCCCCTTTTCCACAAGTGAAGTATATTTTGTACCAGTTGGTGTATTCCTCGTCTGCAGAGCAAGAGCAAAGGTGTTAGGACCTAAATTGCTTGATTTCCATGGAAGAGCTCTGTAGAACACTATGCTTTGCTGTTGCTGTGTCGGTTTTCTCAAGAAACAAACCCTGTTTGTTCTCTGTACTTGCAGCGAGCAGAGAAGCTCTTGAAGACACGTACCTGCTTTCTCCACTACTGACGTATATTTTGTACCAGTTGGTGTATTCCTCGTCTGGAGAGCAGGAGCAAAGGTTTTAGGACCTAAATTGCTTGATTTCCTTGGAAGAGATATGTAGAACACTGTGCTTTGCTGTTACTGTGTTGGTTTTCTCAAGACACAAGCCTTGTTAATTGTATGTGTTTCCAGCCAGCAGAGAAGCTGCTGCAGACACTTTCTTGCCCCTTTTCCACAAGTGAAGTATATTTTGTACCAGTTGGTGTATTCCTCGTCTGCAGAGCAAGAGCAAAGGTTTTAGGATCTAAATTGCTTGTTTTCCATGGAAGAGCTATTAAGAACACTATGCTTTGCTGTTGCTGTGTTGGTTTTCTCAAGACACAAGCCCTGTTTGTTCTCTGTGTTTTCAGCAAGCAGAGAAGCTGCTGCAGACACTTTCTTGCTCCTTTTCCACTAGTGAAGTATATTTTGTACCAGTTTGTGTATTCCTCGTCTGCAGAGCAAGAGCAAAGGTTTTAGGATCTAAATTGCTTGTTTTCCATGGAAGAGCTATGTAGAACACTATGCTTTGCTGTTGCTGTGTTGGTTTTCTAAAGACACAAACCCTGTTTGTTCCCTGTGTTTTCAGCAAGCAGAGAAGCTGCTGCAGACACTTTCTTGCCCCTTTTTCACAAGTGAAGTATATTTTGTACCAGTTGGTGTGTTCCTCGTCTGCAGAGCAAGAGCATGGTTTTAGACCTAAATTGCTTGATTTCCATGGAAGAGATATGTAGAAGACTGTGCTTTGCTGTTGCTGTGTTGGTTTTCTCAAGACACAAACCCTGTTTGTTCCCTGTGTTTCCAGCAAGCAGAGAAGCTGCTGCAGACACTTTCTTGCCCCTTTTCCACAAGTGAAGTATATTTTGTACCAGTTGGTGTATTCCTCGTCTGCAGAGCAAGAGCAAAGGTTTTAGGATCTAAATTGCTTGTTTTCCATGGAAGAGCTATGTAGAACACTATGCTTTGCTGTTGCTGTGTTGGTTTTCTAAAGACACAAACCCTGTTTGTTCCCTGTGTTTTCAGCAAGCAGAGAAGCTGCTGCAGACACTTTCTTGCCCCTTTTCCACAAGTGAAGTATATTTTGTACCAGTTGGTGTATTCCTTGTCTGCAGAGCAAGAGCAAAGATTTTAGGACCTAAATTGCTTGATTTCCTTGGAAGAGATATGTAGAACACTGTGCTTTGCTGTTGCTGTGTTGGTTTTCTCAAGACACAAACCCTGTTTGTTCCCTGTGTTTTCAGCAAGCAGAGAAGCTGCTGCAGACACTTTCTTGCCCCTTTTCCACAAGTGAAGTATATTTTGTACCAGTTGGTGTATTCCTCGTCTGCAGAGCAAGAGCAAAGGTTTTAGGATCTAAATTGCTTGTTTTCCATGGAAGAGCTATGTAGAACACTATGCTTTGCTGTTGCTGTGTTGGTTTTCTCAAGACACAAGCCCTGTTTGTTCTCTGTGTTTTCAGCAAGCAGAGAAGCTGCTGCAGACACTTTCTTGCTCCTTTTCCACTAGTGAAGTATATTTTGTACCAGTTTGTGTATTCCTCGTCTGCAGAGCAAGAGCAAAGGTTTTAGGATCTAAATTGCTTGTTTTCCATGGAAGAGCTCTGTAGAACACTATGCTTTGCTGTTGCTGTGTTGGTTTTCTCAAGACACAAGTCCTGTTGGTTGTCTGTGTTTGCAGCAAGCAGAGAAGCTGCTGCAGACACTTTCTTGCCCCTTTTTCACAAGTGAAGTATATTTTGTACCAGTTGGTGTGTTCCTCGTCTGCAGAGACGGATCAAAGGTTTTAGGACCTAAATTGCTTGATTTCATTGGAAGAGCTATTAAGAACACTATGCTTTGCTGTTGCTGTGTTGGTTTTCTAAACACACAAGCCCTGTTTGTTCCCTGTGTTTTCAGCAAGCATAGAAGCTCTTGAAGACACGTTCCTGCTTTCTCCACTACTGACGTATATTTTGTACCAGTTGGTGTGTTCCTCGTCTGCAAAGCAAGAGCAAAGGTTTTAGGACTAAAATTGCTTGATTTCCATGGAAGAGCTCTGTAGAACACTATGCTTTGCTGTTACTGTGTTGGTTTTCTCAAGACACAAGTCTTGTTGGTTGTATGTGTTTCCAGCGAGCAGAAAAGCTGCTGCAGACACTTTCTTGCCCCTTTTCCACAAGTGAAGTATATTTTGTACCAGTTGGTGTATTCCTCTTCTGCAGAGCAAGAGCAAAGGTTTTAGGATCTAAATTGCTTGTTTTCCATGGAAGAGCTCTGTAGAACACTATGCTTTGCTGTTGCTGTGTTGGTTTTCTCAAGACACAAGTCCTGTTGGTTGTCTGTGTTTGCAGCAAGCAGAGAAGCTGCTGCAGACACTTTCTTGCCCCTTTTTACAAGTGAAGTATATTTTGTACCAGTTGGTGTGTTCCTCGTCTGCAGAGACGGATCAAAGGTTTTAGGACCTAAATTGCTTGATTTCATTGGAAGAGCTATTAAGAACACTATGCTTTGCTGTTGCTGTGTTGGTTTTCTAAACACACAAGCCCTGTTTGTTCCCTGTGTTTTCAGCAAGCAGAGAAGCTCTTGAAGACACGTACCTGCTTTCTCCACTACTGACGTATATTTTGTACCAGTTGGTGTGTTCCTCGTCTGCAAAGCAAGAGCAAAGGTTTTAGGACTAAAATTGCTTGATTTCCATGGAAGAGCTCTGTAGAACACTATGCTTTGCTGTTACTGTGTTGGTTTTCTCAAGACACAAGTCTTGTTGGTTGTATGTGTTTCCAGCGAGCAGAAAAGCTGCTGCAGACACTTTCTTGCCCCTTTTCCACAAGTGAAGTATATTTTGTACCAGTTGGTGTATTCCTCTTCTGCAGAGCAAGAGCAAAGGTTTTAGGATCTAAATTGCTTGTTTTCCATGGAAGAGCTCTGTAGAACACTATGCTTTGCTGTTGCTGTGTTGGTTTTCTCAAGACACAAGTCCTGTTGGTTGTCTGTGTTTGCAGCAAGCAGAGAAGCTGCTGCAGACACTTTCTTGCCCCTTTTTACAAGTGAAGTATATTTTGTACCAGTTGGTGTGTTCCTCGTCTGCAAAGCAAGAGCAAATGTGTTAGGACCTAAATTGCTTGATTTCCATGGAAGAGCTCTGTAGAACACTATGCTTTGCTGTTGCTGTGTTGGTTTTCTCAAGAAACAAACCCTGTTTGTTCTCTGTACTTGCAGCGAGCAGAGAAGCTCTTGAAGACACGTACCTGCTTTCTCCACTACTGACGTATATTTTGTACCAGTTGGTGTATTCCTCGTCTGGAGAGCAGGAGCAAAGGTTTTAGGACCTAAATTGCTTGATTTCCATGGAAGAGCTATGTAGAACACTATGCTTTGCTGTTGCTGTGTTGGTTTTCTCAAGACACAAGCCCTGTTTGTTCTCTGTGTTTTCAGCAAGCAGAGAAGCTGCTGCAGACACTTTCTTGCTCCTTTTCCACTAGTGAAGTATATTTTGTACCAGTTTGTGTATTCCTCGTCTGCAGAGCAAGAGCAAAGGTTTTAGGATCTAAATTGCTTGTTTTCCATGGAAGAGCTCTGTAGAACACTATGCTTTGCTGTTGCTGTGTTGGTTTTCTCAAGACACAAACCCTGTTTGTTCCCTGTGTTTTCAGCAAGCAGAGAAGCTGCTGCAAACACTTTCTTGCCCCTTTTTCACAAGTGAAGTATATTTTGTACCAGTTGGTGTGTTCCTCGTCTGCAAAGCAAGAGCAAAGGTTTTAGGACTTAAATTGCTTGATTTCCATGGAAGAGATATGTAGAACACTGTGCTTTGCTGTTGCTGTGTTGGTTTTCTCAAGACACAAACCCTGTTTGTTCCCTGTGTTTTCAGCAAGCAGAGAAGCTGCTGCAGACACTTTCTTGCCCCTTTTCCACAAGTGAAGTATATTTTGTACCAGTTGGTGTATTCCTCGTCTGCAGAGCAAGAGCAAAGGTTTTAGGATCTAAATTGCTTGTTTTCCATGGAAGAGCTCTGTAGAACACTATGCTTTGCTGTTGCTGTGTTGGTTTTCTAAAGACACAAACCCTGTTTGTTCCCTGTGTTTTCAGCAAGCAGAGAAGCTGCTGCAGACACTTTCTTGCCCCTTTTCCACAAGTGAAGTATATTTTGTACCAGTTGGTGTATTCCTTGTCTGCAGAGCAAGAGCAAAGGTTTTAGGATCTAAATTGCTTGATTTCCTTGGAAGAGATATGTAGAACACTGTGCTTTGCTGTTGCTGTGTTGGTTTTCTCAAGACACAAACCCTGTTTGTTCCCTGTGTTTTCATCAAGCAGAGAAGCTGCTGCAGACACTTTCTTGCCCCTTTTCCACAAGTGAAGTATATTTTGTACCAGTTGGTGTATTCCTCGTCTGCAGAGCAAGAGCAAAGGTGTTAGGACCTAAATTGCTTGATTTCCATGGAAGAGCTCTGTAGAACACTATGCTTTGCTGTTGCTGTGTCGGTTTTCTCAAGAAACAAACCCTGTTTGTTCTCTGTACTTGCAGCGAGCAGAGAAGCTCTTGAAGACACGTACCTGCTTTCTCCACTACTGACGTATATTTTGTACCAGTTGGTGTATTCCTCGTCTGGAGAGCAGGAGCAAAGGTTTTAGGACCTAAATTGCTTGATTTCCTTGGAAGAGATATGTAGAACACTGTGCTTTGCTGTTACTGTGTTGGTTTTCTCAAGACACAAGCCTTGTTAATTGTATGTGTTTCCAGCCAGCAGAGAAGCTGCTGCAGACACTTTCTTGCCCCTTTTCCACAAGTGAAGTATATTTTGTACCAGTTGGTGTATTCCTCGTCTGCAGAGCAAGAGCAAAGGTTTTAGGATCTAAATTGCTTGTTTTCCATGGAAGAGCTATTAAGAACACTATGCTTTGCTGTTGCTGTGTTGGTTTTCTCAAGACACAAGCCCTGTTTGTTCTCTGTGTTTTCAGCAAGCAGAGAAGCTGCTGCAGACACTTTCTTGCTCCTTTTCCACTAGTGAAGTATATTTTGTACCAGTTTGTGTATTCCTCGTCTGCAGAGCAAGAGCAAAGGTTTTAGGATCTAAATTGCTTGTTTTCCATGGAAGAGCTATGTAGAACACTATGCTTTGCTGTTGCTGTGTTGGTTTTCTAAAGACACAAACCCTGTTTGTTCCCTGTGTTTTCAGCAAGCAGAGAAGCTGCTGCAGACACTTTCTTGCCCCTTTTTCACAAGTGAAGTATATTTTGTACCAGTTGGTGTGTTCCTCGTCTGCAGAGCAAGAGCATGGTTTTAGACCTAAATTGCTTGATTTCCATGGAAGAGATATGTAGAAGACTGTGCTTTGCTGTTGCTGTGTTGGTTTTCTCAAGACACAAACCCTGTTTGTTCCCTGTGTTTTCAGCAAGCAGAGAAGCTGCTGCAGACACTTTCTTGCCCCTTTTCCACAAGTGAAGTATATTTTGTACCAGTTGGTGTATTCCTCGTCTGCAGAGCAAGAGCAAAGGTTTTAGGATCTAAATTGCTTGTTTTCCATGGAAGAGCTATGTAGAACACTATGCTTTGCTGTTGCTGTGTTGGTTTTCTAAAGACACAAACCCTGTTTGTTCCCTGTGTTTTCAGCAAGCAGAGAAGCTGCTGCAGACACTTTCTTGCCCCTTTTCCACAAGTGAAGTATATTTTGTACCAGTTGGTGTATTCCTTGTCTGCAGAGCAAGAGCAAAGATTTTAGGACCTAAATTGCTTGATTTCCTTGGAAGAGATATGTAGAACACTGTGCTTTGCTGTTGCTGTGTTGGTTTTCTCAAGACACAAACCCTGTTTGTTCCCTGTGTTTTCAGCAAGCAGAGAAGCTGCTGCAGACACTTTCTTGCCCCTTTTCCACAAGTGAAGTATATTTTGTACCAGTTGGTGTATTCCTCGTCTGCAGAGCAAGAGCAAAGGTTTTAGGATCTAAATTGCTTGTTTTCCATGGAAGAGCTATGTAGAACACTATGCTTTGCTGTTGCTGTGTTGGTTTTCTCAAGACACAAGCCCTGTTTGTTCTCTGTGTTTTCAGCAAGCAGAGAAGCTGCTGCAGACACTTTCTTGCTCCTTTTCCACTAGTGAAGTATATTTTGTACCAGTTTGTGTATTCCTCGTCTGCAGAGCAAGAGCAAAGGTTTTAGGATCTAAATTGCTTGTTTTCCATGGAAGAGCTCTGTAGAACACTATGCTTTGCTGTTGCTGTGTTGGTTTTCTCAAGACACAAGTCCTGTTGGTTGTCTGTGTTTGCAGCAAGCAGAGAAGCTGCTGCAGACACTTTCTTGCCCCTTTTTCACAAGTGAAGTATATTTTGTACCAGTTGGTGTGTTCCTCGTCTGCAGAGACGGATCAAAGGTTTTAGGACCTAAATTGCTTGATTTCATTGGAAGAGCTATTAAGAACACTATGCTTTGCTGTTGCTGTGTTGGTTTTCTAAACACACAAGCCCTGTTTGTTCCCTGTGTTTTCAGCAAGCATAGAAGCTCTTGAAGACACGTACCTGCTTTCTCCACTACTGACGTATATTTTGTACCAGTTGGTGTGTTCCTCGTCTGCAAAGCAAGAGCAAAGGTTTTAGGACTAAAATTGCTTGATTTCCATGGAAGAGCTCTGTAGAACACTATGCTTTGCTGTTACTGTGTTGGTTTTCTCAAGACACAAGTCTTGTTGGTTGTATGTGTTTCCAGCGAGCAGAAAAGCTGCTGCAGACACTTTCTTGCCCCTTTTCCACAAGTGAAGTATATTTTGTACCAGTTGGTGTATTCCTCTTCTGCAGAGCAAGAGCAAAGGTTTTAGGATCTAAATTGCTTGTTTTCCATGGAAGAGCTCTGTAGAAGACTATGCTTTGCTGTTGCTGTGTTGGTTTTCTCAAGACACAAGTCCTGTTGGTTGTCTGTGTTTGCAGCAAGCAGAGAAGCTGCTGCAGACACTTTCTTGCCCCTTTTTACAAGTGAAGTATATTTTGTACCAGTTGGTGTGTTCCTCGTCTGCAAAGCAAGAGCAAATGTGTTAGGACCTAAATTGCTTGATTTCCATGGAAGAGCTCTGTAGAACACTATGCTTTGCTGTTGCTGTGTTGGTTTTCTCAAGAAACAAACCCTGTTTGTTCTCTGTACTTGCAGCGAGCAGAGAAGCTCTTGAAGACACGTACCTGCTTTCTCCACTACTGACGTATATTTTGTACCAGTTGGTGTATTCCTCGTCTGGAGAGCAGGAGCAAAGGTTTTAGGACCTAAATTGCTTGATTTCCATGGAAGAGCTATGTAGAACACTATGCTTTGCTGTTGCTGTGTTGGTTTTCTCAAGACACAAGCCCTGTTTGTTCTCTGTGTTTTCAGCAAGCAGAGAAGCTGCTGCAGACACTTTCTTGCTCCTTTTCCACTAGTGAAGTATATTTTGTACCAGTTTGTGTATTCCTCGTCTGCAGAGCAAGAGCAAAGGTTTTAGGATCTAAATTGCTTGTTTTCCATGGAAGAGCTCTGTAGAACACTATGCTTTGCTGTTGCTGTGTTGGTTTTCTCAAGACACAAACCCTGTTTGTTCCCTGTGTTTTCAGCAAGCAGAGAAGCTGCTGCAAACACTTTCTTGCCCCTTTTTCACAAGTGAAGTATATTTTGTACCAGTTGGTGTGTTCCTCGTCTGCAAAGCAAGAGCAAAGGTTTTAGGACTTAAATTGCTTGATTTCCATGGAAGAGATATGTAGAACACTGTGCTTTGCTGTTGCTGTGTTGGTTTTCTCAAGACACAAACCCTGTTTGTTCCCTGTGTTTTCAGCAAGCAGAGAAGCTGCTGCAGACACTTTCTTGCCCCTTTTCCACAAGTGAAGTATATTTTGTACCAGTTGGTGTATTCCTCGTCTGCAGAGCAAGAGCAAAGGTTTTAGGATCTAAATTGCTTGTTTTCCATGGAAGAGCTCTGTAGAACACTATGCTTTGCTGTTGCTGTGTTGGTTTTCTAAAGACACAAACCCTGTTTGTTCCCTGTGTTTTCAGCAAGCAGAGAAGCTGCTGCAGACACTTTCTTGCCCCTTTTCCACAAGTGAAGTATATTTTGTACCAGTTGGTGTATTCCTTGTCTGCAGAGCAAGAGCAAAGGTTTTAGGATCTAAATTGCTTGATTTCCTTGGAAGAGATATGTAGAACACTGTGCTTTGCTGTTGCTGTGTTGGTTTTCTCAAGACACAAACCCTGTTTGTTCCCTGTGTTTTCATCAAGCAGAGAAGCTGCTGCAGACACTTTCTTGCCCCTTTTCCACAAGTGAAGTATATTTTGTACCAGTTGGTGTATTCCTCGTCTGCAGAGCAAGAGCAAAGGTGTTAGGACCTAAATTGCTTGATTTCCATGGAAGAGCTCTGTAGAACACTATGCTTTGCTGTTGCTGTGTCGGTTTTCTCAAGAAACAAACCCTGTTTGTTCTCTGTACTTGCAGCGAGCAGAGAAGCTCTTGAAGACACGTACCTGCTTTCTCCACTACTGACGTATATTTTGTACCAGTTGGTGTATTCCTCGTCTGGAGAGCAGGAGCAAAGGTTTTAGGACCTAAATTGCTTGATTTCCTTGGAAGAGATATGTAGAACACTGTGCTTTGCTGTTACTGTGTTGGTTTTCTCAAGACACAAGCCTTGTTAATTGTATGTGTTTCCAGCCAGCAGAGAAGCTGCTGCAGACACTTTCTTGCCCCTTTTCCACAAGTGAAGTATATTTTGTACCAGTTGGTGTATTCCTCGTCTGCAGAGCAAGAGCAAAGGTTTTAGGATCTAAATTGCTTGTTTTCCATGGAAGAGCTATTAAGAACACTATGCTTTGCTGTTGCTGTGTTGGTTTTCTCAAGACACAAGCCCTGTTTGTTCTCTGTGTTTTCAGCAAGCAGAGAAGCTGCTGCAGACACTTTCTTGCTCCTTTTCCACTAGTGAAGTATATTTTGTACCAGTTTGTGTATTCCTCGTCTGCAGAGCAAGAGCAAAGGTTTTAGGATCTAAATTGCTTGTTTTCCATGGAAGAGCTATGTAGAACACTATGCTTTGCTGTTGCTGTGTTGGTTTTCTAAAGACACAAACCCTGTTTGTTCCCTGTGTTTTCAGCAAGCAGAGAAGCTGCTGCAGACACTTTCTTGCCCCTTTTTCACAAGTGAAGTATATTTTGTACCAGTTGGTGTGTTCCTCGTCTGCAGAGCAAGAGCATGGTTTTAGACCTAAATTGCTTGATTTCCATGGAAGAGATATGTAGAAGACTGTGCTTTGCTGTTGCTGTGTTGGTTTTCTCAAGACACAAACCCTGTTTGTTCCCTGTGTTTTCAGCAAGCAGAGAAGCTGCTGCAGACACTTTCTTGCCCCTTTTCCACAAGTGAAGTATATTTTGTACCAGTTGGTGTATTCCTCGTCTGCAGAGCAAGAGCAAAGGTTTTAGGATCTAAATTGCTTGTTTTCCATGGAAGAGCTATGTAGAACACTATGCTTTGCTGTTGCTGTGTTGGTTTTCTAAAGACACAAACCCTGTTTGTTCCCTGTGTTTTCAGCAAGCAGAGAAGCTGCTGCAGACACTTTCTTGCCCCTTTTCCACAAGTGAAGTATATTTTGTACCAGTTGGTGTATTCCTTGTCTGCAGAGCAAGAGCAAAGATTTTAGGACCTAAATTGCTTGATTTCCTTGGAAGAGATATGTAGAACACTGTGCTTTGCTGTTGCTGTGTTGGTTTTCTCAAGACACAAACCCTGTTTGTTCCCTGTGTTTTCAGCAAGCAGAGAAGCTGCTGCAGACACTTTCTTGCCCCTTTTCCACAAGTGAAGTATATTTTGTACCAGTTGGTGTATTCCTCGTCTGCAGAGCAAGAGCAAAGGTTTTAGGATCTAAATTGCTTGTTTTCCATGGAAGAGCTATGTAGAACACTATGCTTTGCTGTTGCTGTGTTGGTTTTCTCAAGACACAAGCCCTGTTTGTTCTCTGTGTTTTCAGCAAGCAGAGAAGCTGCTGCAGACACTTTCTTGCTCCTTTTCCACTAGTGAAGTATATTTTGTACCAGTTTGTGTATTCCTCGTCTGCAGAGCAAGAGCAAAGGTTTTAGGATCTAAATTGCTTGTTTTCCATGGAAGAGCTCTGTAGAACACTATGCTTTGCTGTTGCTGTGTTGGTTTTCTCAAGACACAAGTCCTGTTGGTTGTCTGTGTTTGCAGCAAGCAGAGAAGCTGCTGCAGACACTTTCTTGCCCCTTTTTCACAAGTGAAGTATATTTTG
>NW_026960952.1:0-27217 GCF_021018805.1 Prinia subflava | reverse complement strand
AAATTACACACCCCCCCACAACCTCAGAAAGAAAGGAATTAAACCTCCATCACCAACTCCCAAAGCTGGCATTTTAGACTAAACTACTTTCTGACACAACCCTAGACAGCCCGAATAGCCCCCCGAGACAACCCCCGCACAAGCTCTAGAACCACAAACAAAGTTAACAACAACCCCCATCCACCCACCAAGAACAACCCAACCCCACACGAATAAAACATAGCCACCCCACTAAAATCCAACCGTCCTACCAATAAACCACCACTATCAACCGTCCCCCCATCAACTAAAACCACAGAAGTACCTAGCACAACAGCACCAGCTCCAACAACTAACCCAATCCCCAATCCATACCCAACAACCCCCCAATCTACCCAAGCCTCAGGATAAGGATCCGCCGCCAATGAAACCGAATAAACAAACACCACCAACATCCCCCCCAAATACACTATAACAAGCACCAAAGACATGAAAGAAGCACCCAAACTAACCAACCAACCACAGCCAGCAATAGACGCCACGACCAACCCAACCACTCCATAATAAGGGGATGGATTAGAAGCAACCGCCAGCCCACCCAGAACAAAACAAAGCCCTATAAACAGAACAAACTTCATCATAATTCCCGCCCAGCCTCTACCTGGGATCTGCAGCCTGAAAAACTGCCGTTATCCTTTAACTACAGGAACTACTCCATTCAACATCACCACCAACATCACTTTTTATACTTCATTTTCACCATACCAACTATTCCCCCCCCCCCCCCTTACCCCCCCCGCGGCTTTTTCATATTACTTAAGGTATGTATTGCGCCACATTAATTTATTATCCCCATCAGGCACTACATTAATGTAGGATATTCCACCCAAAGACCAACCTCACCTCCAACCCCCGCCCAACATTTTCTCCAAATAGATAATGTGCGAGCAGTCACACCACCCCCCCATTTTTGCTTCAGGTACCATCACACCCAGCTAACCCGACCAACATCACACTACAAGCGTCACCCGAGATCGACAGTCTCTACAACGTACCTAACAACCAGCCCCGGATACGAGGGAATGTCCCAGCGCACCTTTGAATTCACGAGGTCATACAATTCGCCCACCTCCTAAAGCAAGCCTCTCGACCAACAGCTTTCAAGCGCTCACAAGCCAGAGAACCTGGTTATCTATTAACCGTGCTCCTCACGAGAACCGAGCTACTCAACGTCAGTTATACCCACGTCCCTTGTCTTGAGCCCATACTTTCCCTCTTACCCTCGAGGCCCTACTTGCTCTTTTGCGCCACCCGTGGTAACTTCAGGACCATAAACTGCCTCGCCCTCTCTACTTGCTCTTCACAGATACAAGTGCTGGGGATGGACGCTCCTCATTTCCTCTCGTTATCGCGACATTTCCTTTCTCTTTCTCTTCTCTTCTTCTGGGGGCGTCTTCAATATGCCCTTCCAGTGCGTAGCAGGAGATATCTTCCTCTTGACGTGAGCATCACATTACCGGCGAGCTACCTGCCGACCACCTGTAAGCCCATAGTGTCATGGTTGAAGGATAAGGTCGTCGCAAACTTGACACTGATGCACTTTAGCCTCATTCATGAAACCCGCGCTTTTTACCTCTTAAGCCATTGAATAATGCAATGGTCACCGGACATAACTATTTTATTCTCACTTTGCTGAGACTTATACCTAAACCCATCATTTCACCCCCAAAATTTATTCACTTCATTTTTTATCGTGTAATTTTCATCAAAACAAACAAATAATTAACTATATCCCTATATTATTCATGCAACCAAATTACACACCCACCACTACGACACTTAACCCAAACTTACCTGCCTTTTTTTGGACAAAAAACCAAACAAAAACAACACATCACCACTCACCAAACCAAACCCACCTAAGTCTTTGTAGCTTACAAAAAGCATGACACTGAAGATGTCAAGACGGCAGCCACACGCACCCAAAGACAAAAGACTTAGTCCTAACCTTACTGTTGGTTGTTGCTAAATATATACATGCAAGTATCCGCGCTCCAGTGTAGATGCCCTGGGTACCCTAAATTTAGGTCGACAGGAGCGGGTATCAGGCACACCCATCACCGTAGCCCAAAACGCCTTGCAATTGCCACACCCCCACGGGTATTCAGCAGTAATTAATATTAAGCAATGAGTGCAAACTTGACTTAGTTATAGCAAGCTAAGGGTCGGTAAATCCTGTGCCAGCCACCGCGGTCATACAGGAGACCCAAATCAACATTACTTAACGGCGTAAAGAGTGGTCACATGTTATCCAAGTAGCTAAGATTAAAAGGCAGCTGAGCCGTAGAAAGCCAAAGATGCCCATAAGGCCCCTACTTAAAGAAGATCTTAGAACAACGATTTATTGAAGCCCACGAAAGCCAGGGCCCAAACTGGGATTAGATACCCCACTATGCCTGGCCCTAAATCTTGATGCTCGATCTTACCGGAGCATCCGCCCGAGAACTACGAGCACAAACGCTTAAAACTCTAAGGACTTGGCGGTGCCCCAAACCCACCTAGAGGAGCCTGTTCTATAATCGATGATCCACGATACACCTTACCATTCCTTGCAACAGTTCAGCCTATATACCGCCGTCGCCAGCCCACCCACCCTGAAGGACCAACAGTGGACGCAATAGCCCTACAACGCTAATACGACAGGTCAAGGTATAGCCTATGGAATGGGAGCAATGGGCTACATTTTCTAGACTAGAACATACGGCAAAGGGACATGAAACTATCCCTGGAAGGCGGATTTAGCAGTAAAGAGAGACAATCGAGCCCTCTTTAAGCCGGCTCTGGGACACGTACATACCGCCCGTCACCCTCCTCAAAAGCGACCCCCCCCCCCCATAAATTAATAAGTTGATCAGCCAAAGAGGAGGTAAGTCGTAACAAGGTAAGTGTACCGGAAGGTGCACTTAGAACACCAAGACGTAGCCTTAAATTAAAGCACTCAGCTTACACCTGAGAGATATCTGCTAACATCAGATCGTCTTGAATGCCAAACTCTAGCCCAACCTACATGACCCGGAATAACAAAGCTACTTCCAACACCCAACTAAAGCATTTATTAGTCCCAGTATAGGCGATAGAAAAGACACCATTGGAGCGATAGAGACCACGTACCGTAAGGGAAAGATGAAATAGCAATGAAAACTAAGCTAAAAACAGCAAAGATCAACCCTTGTACCTTTTGCATCATGGTCTAGCAAGAAAAACCAAGCAAAATGAATTTAAGTTTGCCACCCCGAAACCCAAGCGAGCTACTTGCGAGCAGCTATTATGAGCGAACCCGTCTCTGTTGCAAAAGAGTGGGATGACTTGCTAGTAGAGGTGAAAAGCCAATCGAGCTGGGTGATAGCTGGTTGCCTGTGAAATGAATCTTAGTTCACTCTTAATTCTTCTCCAAGGAACCTACAAACCCCAATGAAGCGAATTAAGGGCTATTTAAAGGAGGTACAGCTCCTTTAAAAAAGAATACAATCTCCACGAGCGGATAAACAACAAACCTGCAAAACCTACTGTGGGCCTTTAAGCAGCCATCAACAAAGAGTGCGTTAAAGCTCTGCACCTTAAAAATATAAAAACCACGTGACTCCCTCCCCACTAACGGGCTAACCTATAGAACAATAGGAGAATTAATGCTAGAATGAGTAACCAGGGTCCTCCCTCTTAGACGCAAGCTTACATCAGTACATTATTAACAAGCCACCAATATACGACAAATCAAACAAGCAGAGTATTAAACACTTTGTTAACCCGACATAGGAGCGTCCATTAAGAAAGATTAAAACCTGTAAAAGGAACTAGGCAAACCCGTCAAGGCCCGACTGTTTACCAAAAACATAGCCTTCAGCCAACCCACAGACAAGTATTGAAGGTGATGCCTGCCCGGTGACTATGTTCAACGGCCGCGGTATCCTAACCGTGCAAAGGTAGCGCAATCAATTGTCCCATAAATCGGGACCCGTATGAATGGCTAAACGAGGTCTTAACTGTCTCTTACAGGCAATCGGTGAAATTGATCTCCCTGTGCAAAAGCAGGGATAAACCCATAAGACGAGAAGACCCTGTGGAACTTTAAAAACAGCAACCACCCCAAAATACATACACCCCCACCCCGGGCTTACTTATCCATTGGGACGATGGTCTGCATTTTTTCGGTTGGGGCGACCTTGGAGCAAAACAAAACCTCCAAACATGGGACAACACCTCCAGACTAAGAGCCACTACTCAAAGTGCTAATAGCCACCAGATCCAATATAATTGATCAATGGACCAAGCTACCCCAGGGATAACAGCGCAATCTCCTCCGAGAGTCCATATCGACGGGGAGGTTTACGACCTCGATGTTGGATCAGGACATCCTAGTGGTGCAGCCGCTACTAAGGGTTCGTTTGTTCAACGATTAACAGTCCTACGTGATCTGAGTTCAGACCGGAGTAATCCAGGTCGGTTTCTATCTATGAACAACTCTTCCCAGTACGAAAGGATAGGAAAAGTGGGGCCAATACCACAAGCAAGCCCCCGCCTTAAGTAATGAAACCAACTAAATTACGAAAAGCTATCACACCCACCCACGTCCTAGAAAAGGACAAGCTAGCGTGGCAGAGCTCGGCAAATGCAAAAGGCTTAAGTCCTTTAACTCAGAGGTTCAAATCCTCTCCCTAGCTTACCAACCCCCATATGACCAACTACCCACTTCTAACCAGCCTAATCATAGCCACTTCCTATGCCCTCCCCATTCTAATTGCAGTAGCCTTCCTCACACTAGTAGAACGTAAAATCCTAAGTTACATGCAAGGACGAAAGGGCCCAAATGTCGTAGGCCCATTCGGACTACTACAACCCTTGGCAGACGGGGTGAAACTATTCATCAAAGAACCGATCCGCCCATCAACATCTTCCCCAATCCTATTCACCACAACTCCAATACTAGCCCTTCTCCTAGCGATTTCAATTTGAACCCCACTCCCACTACCATTCTCTCTCGCAGACCTCAACCTAGGCCTACTCTTTCTCCTAGCCATATCTAGCCTAGCCGTATACTCTATTCTATGATCAGGATGAGCCTCCAACTCAAAATATGCCCTAATTGGAGCACTACGAGCAGTAGCCCAAACCATCTCGTATGAAGTCACCCTAGCAATTATCCTACTCTCCATCATCCTACTCAGCGGAAATTACAACCTAAGCACTCTCGCAACCACCCAAGAACCCCTGTACCTTATCTTCTCATGCTGGCCACTAGCCATAATATGATACGTATCCACACTAGCCGAGACAAACCGAGCCCCATTTGACCTTACAGAGGGGGAGTCAGAACTAGTCTCTGGCTTCAACGTGGAATATGCAGCAGGACCATTCGCTTTATTCTTCCTAGCCGAATACGCCAACATCATGCTAATAAACACACTAACTACCATCTTATTCTTCAACCCAAGCTTCCTAAACCCTCCGCAAGAACTATTCCCTGTGATTCTAGCCACAAAAGTCCTCCTACTATCTGCTGGTTTCCTATGAGTCCGTGCTTCATATCCGCGCTTCCGATACGACCAGCTAATACACCTTCTATGAAAAAACTTCCTCCCACTCACACTGGCGATATGCTTGTGACACACCAGCATATCAATCTGTTACGCTGGACTTCCCCCCTACCTAAGAACCATAAAAGGAAATGTGCCTGAACGTCCCAAAGGGTCACTATGATAAAGTGAACATAGAGGTATACCAGCCCTCTCATTTCCTAACTTAGAAAAACAGGAATCGAACCTGCACTAAAGGGATCAAAACCCTCCATACTCCCATTATATTACTTTCTAGTAGGGTCAGCTAACAAAGCTATCGGGCCCATACCCCGAAAATGATGGTTTAACCCCTTCCCCTACTAATGAACCCACAAGCAAAATTAATTTTCGCAATCAGCCTGTTTATAGGGACTGCCATCACAATCTCGAGCAACCACTGAATAATAGCCTGGGCCGGCCTTGAAATCAACACCCTAGCAATCCTGCCACTGATCTCAAAATCCCACCATCCACGAGCCATTGAAGCCGCAACCAAGTACTTCCTTACCCAAGCAACTGCCTCCGCACTAGTCTTATTTTCCAGCATAACCAATGCATGGCACACCGGACAATGGGACATCACCCAACTAACCCATCCAATATCGTGCCTCATCCTAACCTCCGCCCTAGCAATAAAACTAGGACTAGTCCCATTTCATTTCTGATTCCCAGAAGTCCTCCAAGGGTCCCCACTTACCACAGGCCTCCTCCTATCAACAATGATAAAATTACCCCCTATCTCACTGCTATTCATAACATCACCCTCACTAAACCCTACTCTGCTAGCCTGCATAGCAATCATATCTGCCGCTCTGGGAGGATGAATAGGACTAAACCAAACACAAATCCGAAAAATCCTAGCCTTCTCCTCCATCTCCCATCTAGGATGGATAACAATCATTATCTCGTACAACCCTAAACTAACCTTACTTAATTTTTACCTCTACACACTAATAACAATAGCAGTATTCCTAACTTTAAACACAATTAAAGTCTCAAAACTATCAACCCTAATAACTGCATGGACAAAGGTACCAGCACTAAACGCCATACTACTACTAACAATACTCTCTATAGCAGGACTGCCCCCATTAACAGGTTTCCTCCCAAAATGACTTATCATCCAAGAGCTAACTAAACAAGACATAATCCCAATAGCAACTTCAATCTCCCTCCTATCACTCCTAAGCCTATTCTTCTATCTTCGCCTAGCATACTGTGCAACAATCACACTACCCCCACACACCACCAACCACATTAAACAATGACATACTAACAAACCAACCAGCACCTTAATTGCCATCCTAATCACCATATCAACTGCACTCCTACCGGTTTCACCACTAATCACCACTATTATTTAAGAAACTTAGGATCACTTAAACCGAAGGCCTTCAAAGCCTTAAACAAGAGTTAAACCCTCTTAGTTTCTGCTAAGATCCGCAGGATGCTACCCCACATCTCCTGAATGCAACCCAGGTACTTTAATTAAGCTAGGACCTTACAACCCAACTAGGTAGATGGGCTTCGATCCCACAACAATATAGTTAACAGCTACATGCCCTAACCAACAGGCTTCTACCTAAGACTTCGGCGCAATCAATACGCATCTGCGAGTTTGCAACCCGCCGTGAATTTCACCACAAAGCCGATAAGAAGAGGAATTGAACCTCTGTAAAAAGGACTACAGCCTAACGCTTATACACTCAGCCATCTTACCTGTGACATTCATTAACCGATGATTATTCTCAACCAACCACAAAGATATCGGTACCCTATACCTAATTTTCGGCGCATGGGCCGGAATAGTGGGCACCTCACTAAGCCTTCTCATCCGAGCAGAACTAGGCCAACCAGGAGCCCTGCTCGGAGACGACCAAATCTACAACGTGATCGTTACAGCACATGCTTTCGTAATAATCTTCTTTATAGTTATACCAATTATGATCGGGGGCTTCGGCAACTGACTAGTCCCCCTAATAATTGGGGCCCCAGACATAGCATTCCCACGAATGAACAACATAAGCTTCTGACTTCTACCACCCTCTTTCCTCCTTCTCCTGGCTTCCTCCACAGTCGAGGCAGGAGCAGGTACGGGCTGAACAGTGTACCCCCCATTAGCCGGCAACTTAGCCCATGCTGGAGCTTCAGTTGACCTAGCCATCTTCTCCCTTCACCTAGCTGGAATCTCATCAATTCTGGGCGCAATCAACTTTATCACCACAGCAATTAACATAAAACCACCAGCCCTCTCCCAATACCAAACCCCCCTATTTGTCTGATCAGTACTTATCACAGCAGTCCTACTGCTTCTCTCCCTCCCTGTACTCGCTGCCGGAATCACTATACTACTAACCGACCGCAACCTAAATACCACTTTCTTTGACCCGGCAGGAGGAGGAGACCCAGTACTTTATCAACACCTATTCTGATTCTTCGGACACCCTGAAGTCTACATCCTCATTCTACCAGGATTCGGAATCATCTCCCACGTCGTAACCTACTACTCAGGAAAAAAAGAACCTTTCGGTTATATAGGAATGGTATGAGCTATACTTTCCATCGGGTTCCTAGGATTTATCGTTTGGGCCCACCATATATTCACAGTAGGCATGGACGTAGACACCCGAGCATACTTCACATCAGCCACTATAATCATCGCCATCCCAACTGGCATTAAAGTATTCAGCTGACTAGCAACACTCCACGGAGGCATTATCAAATGAGACCCACCCATACTATGGGCCCTAGGATTCATCTTCCTATTCACCATCGGGGGCCTAACAGGGATCGTTTTAGCAAACTCTTCACTAGACATTGCTCTGCACGATACCTACTATGTAGTAGCTCACTTCCACTATGTACTATCAATAGGAGCAGTATTCGCAATTCTAGCCGGATTCACACACTGATTCCCACTATTCACCGGGTACACTCTACATTCCACATGAGCCAAAATCCACTTCGGAGTAATATTTGTAGGCGTTAACCTCACCTTCTTCCCACAACACTTCCTTGGCCTAGCTGGCATGCCACGTCGATACTCAGACTACCCAGACGCCTACACACTATGAAACACCATCTCATCAGTAGGTTCCCTAATCTCTATAACAGCCGTAATCATGCTAGTATTCATCATCTGAGAAGCCTTCGCATCCAAACGCAAAGCTTTCCAACCAGAACTTACAAGCACAAATATCGAATGAATCTACGGTTGCCCACCCCCATTCCACACCTTTGAAGAACCAGCCTTTGTCCAAGTACAAGAAAGGAAGGACTCGAACCCTCATATGTTGGTTTCAAGCCAACCGCATAAAACCACTTATGCTTCTTTCTCATAGAGACGCTAGTAAAACGATTACATAGCCTTGTCAAGGCTATATTGCAGGTGAAAACCCTGTGCGCCTCAAAATATGGCCAACCACTCACAACTTAATTTCCAAGACGCCTCATCACCAATTATAGAAGAACTGATACAATTCCACGACCACGCCATAATAGTGGCCCTAGCCATCTGCAGCTTGGTCCTCTATCTACTGACTCTAATACTAACAGGTAAACTCTCATCAAATACAGTTGATGCACAGGCGATCGAACTAGTATGAACAATCCTACCAGCCATAGTACTAATCACCCTAGCCCTGCCATCCCTGCGCATCCTATACATGATGGATGAAGTCAACCAACCAGACCTCACTCTAAAAGCCATTGGACACCAATGGTACTGATCCTACGAGTACACCGACTTCAAAGACCTAACATTCGACTCCTACATAACACCAACATCAGAGCTCCCACTAGGACACTTTCGACTTCTAGAAGTAGACCACCGTGTTATCGTCCCAATAAACTCTACCATCCGAGTTATTGTCACCGCTGACGACGTCCTGCACTCATGAGCTGTACCAAGCCTAGGCGTCAAAACGGATGCAATCCCAGGACGACTAAACCAAACTTCCTTCCTAGCAAACCGACCAGGAGTATTCTACGGACAATGCTCAGAGATCTGCGGAGCAAACCACAGCTTCATACCAATCGTAGTAGAGTCCACACCACTTGACAACTTCGAAAACTGATCTTCTCTACTATCTTCCTAATCATTAAGAAGCTATGAAACAGCGTTAGCCTTTTAAGCTAGAGAAAGAGGGACGCTAACCCTCCTTAATGACATGCCACAACTCAACCCAAATCCATGATTTTTTATCATACTAACCTCATGACTAACATTTTCAATAATCATCCAACCTAAAATCCTATCCATAACATCCCCAAACCCACCACTCAACAAGACCACTACCACCACCCCTACTACCCCATGAACTTGACCATGAACCTAAGTTTCTTCGACCAATTCTCAAGTCCATCCCTACTGGGCATTCCACTAATCCTCATCTCAATCACTTTCCCAGCCCTACTACTACCGTCACAAAACAACCGCTGGGTGACGAGCCGTCTATCCACCCTACAACTATGAGCGGTCAACCTCATCACAAAGCAACTAATAATACCACTGAACAAAAAAGGACACAAATGAGCCCTAATCCTAACCTCATTAATGGTATTCCTCCTACTAATCAACCTTCTAGGCCTATTGCCCTACACATTCACTCCAACCACCCAACTATCCATGAGCCTAGCCCTAGCCTTCCCACTATGACTAGCCACCCTCCTCACAGGGTTACGCAACCAACCTTCAACTACCCTAGGGCACCTGCTACCAGAAGGCACTCCAACACCGCTGATCCCAGCACTGGTCTTAATTGAAACAACAAGCCTTCTAATTCGTCCTATTGCGCTAGGAGTACGACTAACAGCCAACCTCACAGCAGGACACCTTTTAATCCAACTTATTTCTACCGCCACGATCGCCTTACTATCGACCATACCTATGGTCTCCCTACTAACATTCCTAATCCTGCTGCTACTAACCATCCTGGAAGTAGCCGTAGCCATGATCCAGGCCTACGTCTTTGTCCTCCTACTCAGCCTCTACCTCCAAGAAAACATCTAACACAATGGCACACCAAGCACACTCCTACCACATAGTAGATCCAAGCCCATGACCCATCTTCGGAGCAGCCGCCGCCCTACTAACCACGTCCGGCCTAACCATATGATTCCACTACCACTCCCCACAACTACTTGCCATTGGCCTATTATCAACCACCCTAGTCATATTCCAATGATGACGAGACATTGTACGCGAAAGCACATTCCAAGGTCACCACACTCCCACCGTCCAAAAAGGGCTACGATACGGCATAGTCCTGTTCATCACATCAGAAGCTTTCTTCTTCCTAGGCTTCTTCTGAGCCTTCTTCCACTCAAGCCTAGCCCCAACCCCAGAACTAGGAGGACAATGACCACCAGCAGGAATCAAACCCTTGAACCCCATAGAAGTACCGCTACTAAACACTGCCATCCTACTAGCTTCAGGAATCACCGTCACATGAGCCCATCACGCTATCATAGAGGCCCGCCGAAAACAAGCAATCTATGCTCTCACCTTAACTGTCCTCCTAGGATTCTACTTTACCGCACTACAAGCCATAGAATACTACGAAGCTCCCTTCTCCATCGCAGACGGAGTATACGGGTCTACCTTCTTCGTAGCCACTGGATTTCACGGCCTACACGTAATCATTGGCTCCACATTCCTCCTAATCTGCCTCCTACGCCTCATTAAATTCCACTTTACACCAAACCATCACTTTGGTTTCGAAGCAGCAGCCTGATACTGACACTTTGTAGACGTCGTATGACTATTCCTATATATCTCTATTTACTGATGAGGATCCTGCTCTTCTAGTATACTAATTACAATCGACTTCCAATCCTTAAAATCTGGTTCAAACCCAGAGAAGAGCAATAAACATAATCACATTTATAATCACCCTATCCATAACCCTAAGCATCGCCCTAACCATACTAAACCTATGACTGGCCCAAACGAACCCAGACTCAGAAAAACTATCCCCAATGCGGCTTTGACCCATTAGGATCCGCTCGACTACCATTCTCCATTCGATTCTTCCTAGTAGCAATCCTATTCCTACTGTTCGACCTAGAAATTGCCCTACTCCTACCTCTTCCATGAGCCACCCAACTCCAAGCCCCAACACTACACTAACATGAGCCTCAGTCCTTATCCTACTCCTCACCCTAGGTCTAGTGTACGAATGAACCCAAAGGAGGGCTAGAATGGGCCGAATAACAGAAAGTTAGTCTAACCAAGACAGTTGATTTCGACTCAACAGATTATAGCCACAACCCTATAACTTTCTTAATGACCCTCCTACACCTAAGCTTCTACTCAGCCTTCTCCCTAAGCGCCTTAGGCCTAGCCTTCCACCGAACCCACCTAATCTCAGCCTTACTATGCTTAGAGGGCATGATATTGTCTATATATGTAGCCCTGTCAATATGACCCATCCAAACACAATAACATCCGCCACCATACTACCAATACTTATACTAACATTCTCAGCCTGCGAAGCAGGAACGGGGCTCGCCCTACTAGTAGCCTCAACACGCACCCACGGTTCAGACCACCTCCACAACTTTAACCTCCTAAAATGCTTAAAATCATCATACCAACTATTATACTCCTTCCCATGACCATATCCTCACCCAGCAAGTACCTTTGGGCTAATACCACAACACACAGCATATTAATTGCCGCCATTAGCCTACAGCTATTCACCCCAACATACTACCCAAACAAAAACCTATCTCACTGGACTGCTATCGACCAAATCTCTTCACCACTACTAGTCCTATCATGTTGACTCCTGCCTCTGATGCTAATGGCAAGTCAAAACCATCTAGAACAAGAACCAACCAACCGCAAACGAATCTTCATCACAACAATCATTCTAGCTCAACTATTCATCCTATCAGCCTTCTCAGCCTCGGAACTCATACTATTCTACATTGCTTTTGAAGCAACCCTAATCCCCACATTAATCCTCATCACCCGATGAGGAAACCAACCAGAACGACTTAAAGCCGGAATCTACCTACTGTTCTACACGCTTGCCAGCTCACTCCCCCTACTAATCGCCATCCTGCACCTACACAACCAAACTGGCACATTATACTTCCCAATACTTAAACTATCCCACCCAACCATCACACACTCCTGAACGGGCCTAGCAGCCAGCTTAGCCCTTCTCGTAGCATTCATGGTCAAAGCTCCACTATACGGACTACACCTATGACTGCCTAAAGCTCATGTAGAGGCCCCAATTGCCGGCTCAATGCTTCTCGCAGCCCTGCTCTTAAAACTGGGAGGCTACGGCATCATACGAGTCACTATCCTAGTAAACCCATCCCTAAACAACCTGCACTACCCATTCATCACCCTCTCTCTATGGGGAGCGCTCATAACTAGTGCCATCTGCCTACGACAAATCGACCTAAAGTCACTAATCGCTTACCTCATCAGTAAGCCACATAGGCCTTGTCATCGCCGCAACTATAATCCAAACCCAATGAGCATTCTCAGGAGCAATGATCCTAATAATTTCACACGGACTAACCTCATCCATACTATTCTGCCTAGCCAACACAAACTACGAACGCACCCACAGCCGAATTCTACTACTAACACGAGGCATCCAGCCCCTACTCCCATTAATAGCCATCTGATGACTTTTAGCCAACCTAACAAACATGGCACTACCCCCCACAACTAACCTTATAGCAGAACTAACCATTGTAATCGCCCTGTTCAACTGATCCTCCCTAACAATCATCCTAACAGGCATTGCAATCCTCCTAACTGCCCTCATACACCCTATACATACTAACAATGACACAACGAGGAGCACTCCCATCCCACATCACATCAATCCAAAACTCCTCCACACGAGAGCATCTTCTTATAGCCCTACACATAATCCCAATAGCCCTCCTCATCTTAAAGCCAGAGCTAATCTCCGGCATCCCAGTATGCAAGTATAGTTTCAACCCAAACATTAGACCGTGACTCTAAAGATAGAAGTTAAAACCTTCTTACCTGCCGAGGGAGGTTTAACCAACAAGAACTGCTAATTCTTGCATCTGAGTCTAAAACCTCAGCCCCCTTACTTTCAAAGGATAATAGCAATCCAATGGTCTTAGGAACCACGTATCTTGGTGCAAATCCAAGTGAAAGTAATGGACCTACCACTAACCCTAAACACATTCACACTATTAACCCTAACAACCCTAACTACTCCAATCATTTTCCCACTATTATCAGACAGCCTCAAAAACACTCCCAACACCATCACACAAACAGTCAAAGCCTCATTTTCTAATCAGCTTAGTCCAATAACAATCCACATCCACTCAGGTTATGGAAGGCCTGGTCTCCTCATGAGAATGAAAATTCATCATAAACTTCAAAATCCCAATCAGCCTTAAACTAGACTTTTACTCCCTTACATTCTTCCCAATTGCCCTATTCGTGTCATGGTCAATCCTGCAATTCGCAACATGATACATGGCCTCAGACCCACACATCACAAAATTCTTCACCTTCCTCCTACTGTTCCTAATTACCATGCTAATCCTAATCATCGCCAATAACCTATTTGTCCTGTTCATTGGATGAGAAGGAGTAGGATCATATCCTTCCTCCTGATCAGCTGATGACACGGACGAGCAGAAGCCAACACCGCCGCCCTACAAGCAGTGCTTTACAACCGAATCGGAGACATTGGCCTCATCCTTTGCATAGCATGACTAGCCTATACCATAAACACCTGAGAACTCCAACAATTCCCCTCCACTTCACAGACCCCAACCTTACCCCTCCTAGGGCTGATCCTGGCAGCAACAGGCAAATCCGCTCAATTTGGATTACACCCATGACTCCCATCCGCAATAGAAGGCCCAACCCCAGTCTCAGCCTTACTACACTCAAGCACTATAGTAGTGGCCGGAATCTTCCTACTAATCCGAACCCACCACTATTCCACAACAACCAAACAGCCCTCTCTCTCTGCCTTTGCCTGGGAGCCCTCTCCACCCTATTTGCAGCCACATGTGCCCTCACACAGAACGACATCAAAAAAATTATCGCCTTCTCCACCTCAAGTCAGCTAGGCCTAATAATAGTCACTATTGGATTAAACCTTCCACAACTAGCCTTCCTACACATCTCAACCCACGCATTCTTCAAGGCCATGCTATTCCTCTGCTCAGGCTCCATCATCCACAGCCTCAACGGAGAACAAGACATCCGAAAAATAGGAGGCCTCCAAAAAATGCTCCCAACAACCACCTCATGTCTCACTATCGGTAACCTAGCACTAATAGGAACCCCCATTCCTAGCAGGATTTTACTCAAAGGACCAAATCATCGAAAACCTAAACACCTCATACCTAAACTCATGAGCCCTGCTCCTAACCCTGCTAGCCACATCATTCACCGCGGTCTATACAATCCGCATGACCGTTCTAGTCCAAAGCGGCTTCACCCGAATCCCTCCCCTAACCTCAATAAACGAAAACAACCCTGCAGTAATCCGCCCAATCACCCGACTAGCACTAGGAAGCATCACAGCTGGTTTAATCATTACCTCATACATCCTACCAACAAAAACACCACCCACAACCATACCCACATCAATCAAAATAACGGCCCTAGTAGTAACAGCCCTAGGAATCGCCCTAGCACTCGAACTATCAAAAATAGCCCAAAACCCTAATCCTGACCAAACAAAACCCATTCTACAACTTCTCAATCTCCCTAGGCTATTTCAACCTACTAACCCACCGATCAAGCGTAACAAACCTATTATCAGGAGGACAAAACATCGCCTCACACCTCATAGACCTTTCCTGATACAAGCTATTAGGCCCAGAAGGCCTAGCCAATATGCAGTCAACAACATCCAAAACCGCTACCACATTCCACCAAGGCCTAATCAAAGCCTACCTAGGGTCCTTTGCCCTATCCATCCTAATCATCATTATTTCCACATACAGAAAACTTAATGGCCCCAAATCTTCGTAAAAACCACCCCCTACTAAAAGTCATCAACGACGCCCTAATTGACCTACCAACACCATCAAATATCTCATCATGATGAAACTTTGGATCCCTACTGGGTGTTTGCCTAGCCACACAAATCGTCACAGGACTACTGCTAGCCATACACTACACAGCAGACACCTCCCTAGCCTTCTCCTCCGTCACCCACATATGCCGAGACGTCCAATTCGGCTGACTAATCCGAAACCTCCACGCAAACGGAGCTTCATTCTCTTCATCTGCATCTACCTTCACATCGGCCGAGGCTTCTACTACGGCTCATACTTAAACAAAGAAACCTGAAACGTAGGGGTCATCCTCCTACTCACCCTCATAGCAACAGCCTTCGTAGGATACGTCCTGCCATGAGGACAAATATCATTCTGAGGAGCCACAGTCATCACGAACCTATTCTCAGCCATCCCCTACATCGGACAAACACTAGTTGAATGAGCATGAGGCGGATTCTCAGTAGACAACCCCACACTCACTCGATTCTTCGCTATCCACTTCCTACTACCATTCGTCATTGTAGGATTAACACTAGTCCACCTCACCCTCCTACACGAAACCGGATCAAACAATCCACTAGGTATCCCATCAGACTGCGACAAAATCCCATTCCACCCCTACTACTCCACAAAAGACATCGTAGGGTTCGCACTAATATTTATCCCCCTCGCCAGCCTAGCTCTATTCTTACCCAACCTGCTAGGAGACCCAGAAAACTTCACACCAGCCAACCCACTAGCCACACCCCCTCACATCAAACCCGAATGATACTTCCTATTCGCCTACGCCATCCTACGATCCATCCCAAACAAACTAGGAGGAGTCCTGGCCCTAGCCGCCTCCGTCCTAGTACTATTTCTCATGCCCCTCCTGCACACATCCAAACTACGTTCAATAACATTCCGCCCACTGTCACAAATTCTGTTTTGAACACTAGTAGCAAACCTTCTAGTACTAACCTGAGTAGGCAGCCAGCCAGTTGACACACCCATTCATCATCATTGGCCAACTAGCCTCATTTACCTACTTCACTATCATTCTAGTCCTCTTCCCAATTGTTTCCATCGTAGAAAACAAAATACTCAAACTCTAATACTCTAATAGTTTATTAAAACATTGGTCTTGTAAGCCAAAGATTGAAGACTCAAACCTCTTCTTAGAGTTTCCCCCCCCCCCCTCCAAAAATTTTCGGCCGCGCCGGAAAGAATTAAAGAAAAGGGCCCCTCCAAAAATTTTCGGCCGCGCCGGAAAAAAATTAAAGAAAAGGCCCCCCCCCCCTTACCCCCCCCGCGGCTTTTTCATATTACTTAAGGTATGTATTGCGCCACATTAATTTATTATCCCCATCAGGCCACTACATTAATGTAGGATATTCCACCCAAAGACCAACCTCACCTCCAACCCCCGCCCAACATTTTCTCCAAATAGATAATGTGCGAGCAGTCACACCACCCCCCCCATTTTTGCTTCAGGTACCATCACACCCCAGCTAACCCGACCAACATCACACTACAAGCGTCACCCGAGATCGACAGTCTCTACAACGTACCTAACAACCAGCCCCGGATACGAGGGAATGTCCCAGCGCACCTTTGAATTCACGAGGTCATACAATTCGCCCACCTCCTAAAGCAAGCCTCTCGACCAACAGCTTTCAAGCGCTCACAAGCCAGAGAACCTGGTTATCTATTAACCGTGCTCCTCACGAGAACCGAGCTACTCAACGTCAGTTATACCCACGTCCCCTTGTCTTGAGCCCATACTTTCCCTCTTACCCTCGAGGCCCTACTTGCTCTTTTGCGCCACCCGTGGTAACTTCAGGACCATAAACTGCCTCGCCCTCTCTACTTGCTCTTCACAGATACAAGTGCTGGGGATGGACGCTCCTCATTTCCTCTCGTTATCGCGACATTTCCTTTCTCTTTCTCTTCTCTTCTTCTGGGGGCGTCTTCAATATGCCCTTCCAGTGCGTAGCAGGAGATATCTTCCTCTTGACGTGAGCATCACATTACCGGCGAGCTACCTGCCGACCACCTGTAAGCCCATAGTGTCATGGTTGAAGGATAAGGTCGTCGCAAACTTGACACTGATGCACTTTAGCCTCATTCATGAAACCCGCGCTTTTTACCTCTTAAGCCATTGAATAATGCAATGGTCACCGGACATAACTATTTTATTCTCACTTTGCTGAGACTTATACCTAAACCCATCATTTCACACCCCAAAATTTATTCACTTCATTTTTTATCGTGTAATTTTCATCAAAACAAACAAATAATTAACTATATATCCCTATATTATTCATGCAACCAAATTACACACCCCCCCACAACCTCAGAAAGAAAGGAATTAAACCTCCATCACCAACTCCCAAAGCTGGCATTTTAGACTAAACTACTTTCTGACACAACCCTAGACAGCCCGAATAGCCCCCCGAGACAACCCCCGCACAAGCTCTAGAACCACAAACAAAGTTAACAACAACCCCCCATCCACCCACCAAGAACAACCCAACCCCACACGAATAAAACATAGCCACCCCACTAAAATCCAACCGTCCTACCAATAAACCACCACTATCAACCGTCCCCCCATCAACTAAAACCACAGAAGTACCTAGCACAACAGCACCAGCTCCAACAACTAACCCAATCCCCAATCCATACCCAACAACCCCCCAATCTACCCAAGCCTCAGGATAAGGATCCGCCGCCAATGAAACCGAATAAACAAACACCACCAACATCCCCCCCAAATACACTATAACAAGCACCAAAGACATGAAAGAAGCACCCAAACTAACCAACCAACCACAGCCAGCAATAGACGCCACGACCAACCCAACCACTCCATAATAAGGGGATGGATTAGAAGCAACCGCCAGCCCACCCAGAACAAAACAAAGCCCTATAAACAGAACAAACTTCATCATAATTCCCGCCCAGCCTCTACCTGGGATCTGCAGCCTGAAAAACTGCCGTTATCCTTTAACTACAGGAACTACTCCATTCAACATCACCACCAACATCACTTTTTATACTTCATTTTCACCATACCAACTATTCCCCCCCCCCCCCCTTACCCCCCCCGCGGCTTTTTCATATTACTTAAGGTATGTATTGCGCCACATTAATTTATTATCCCCATCAGGCACTACATTAATGTAGGATATTCCACCCAAAGACCAACCTCACCTCCAACCCCCGCCCAACATTTTCTCCAAATAGATAATGTGCGAGCAGTCACACCACCCCCCCATTTTTGCTTCAGGTACCATCACACCCAGCTAACCCGACCAACATCACACTACAAGCGTCACCCGAGATCGACAGTCTCTACAACGTACCTAACAACCAGCCCCGGATACGAGGGAATGTCCCAGCGCACCTTTGAATTCACGAGGTCATACAATTCGCCCACCTCCTAAAGCAAGCCTCTCGACCAACAGCTTTCAAGCGCTCACAAGCCAGAGAACCTGGTTATCTATTAACCGTGCTCCTCACGAGAACCGAGCTACTCAACGTCAGTTATACCCACGTCCCTTGTCTTGAGCCCATACTTTCCCTCTTACCCTCGAGGCCCTACTTGCTCTTTTGCGCCACCCGTGGTAACTTCAGGACCATAAACTGCCTCGCCCTCTCTACTTGCTCTTCACAGATACAAGTGCTGGGGATGGACGCTCCTCATTTCCTCTCGTTATCGCGACATTTCCTTTCTCTTTCTCTTCTCTTCTTCTGGGGGCGTCTTCAATATGCCCTTCCAGTGCGTAGCAGGAGATATCTTCCTCTTGACGTGAGCATCACATTACCGGCGAGCTACCTGCCGACCACCTGTAAGCCCATAGTGTCATGGTTGAAGGATAAGGTCGTCGCAAACTTGACACTGATGCACTTTAGCCTCATTCATGAAACCCGCGCTTTTTACCTCTTAAGCCATTGAATAATGCAATGGTCACCGGACATAACTATTTTATTCTCACTTTGCTGAGACTTATACCTAAACCCATCATTTCACCCCCAAAATTTATTCACTTCATTTTTTATCGTGTAATTTTCATCAAAACAAACAAATAATTAACTATATATCCCTATATTATTCATGCAACCAAATTACACACCCACCACTACGACACTTAACCCAAACTTACCTGCCTTTTTTTGGACAAAAAACCAAACAAAAACAACACATCACCACTCACCAAACCAAACCCACCTAAGTCTTTGTAGCTTACAAAAAGCATGACACTGAAGATGTCAAGACGGCAGCCACACGCACCCAAAGACAAAAGACTTAGTCCTAACCTTACTGTTGGTTGTTGCTAAATATATACATGCAAGTATCCGCGCTCCAGTGTAGATGCCCTGGGTACCCTAAATTTAGGTCGACAGGAGCGGGTATCAGGCACACCCATCACCGTAGCCCAAAACGCCTTGCAATTGCCACACCCCCACGGGTATTCAGCAGTAATTAATATTAAGCAATGAGTGCAAACTTGACTTAGTTATAGCAAGCTAAGGGTCGGTAAATCCTGTGCCAGCCACCGCGGTCATACAGGAGACCCAAATCAACATTACTTAACGGCGTAAAGAGTGGTCACATGTTATCCAAGTAGCTAAGATTAAAAGGCAGCTGAGCCGTAGAAAGCCAAAGATGCCCATAAGGCCCCTACTTAAAGAAGATCTTAGAACAACGATTTATTGAAGCCCACGAAAGCCAGGGCCCAAACTGGGATTAGATACCCCACTATGCCTGGCCCTAAATCTTGATGCTCGATCTTACCGGAGCATCCGCCCGAGAACTACGAGCACAAACGCTTAAAACTCTAAGGACTTGGCGGTGCCCCAAACCCACCTAGAGGAGCCTGTTCTATAATCGATGATCCACGATACACCTTACCATTCCTTGCAACAGTTCAGCCTATATACCGCCGTCGCCAGCCCACCCACCCTGAAGGACCAACAGTGGACGCAATAGCCCTACAACGCTAATACGACAGGTCAAGGTATAGCCTATGGAATGGGAGCAATGGGCTACATTTTCTAGACTAGAACATACGGCAAAGGGACATGAAACTATCCCTGGAAGGCGGATTTAGCAGTAAAGAGAGACAATCGAGCCCTCTTTAAGCCGGCTCTGGGACACGTACATACCGCCCGTCACCCTCCTCAAAAGCGACCCCCCCCCCCCCATAAATTAATAAGTTGATCAGCCAAAGAGGAGGTAAGTCGTAACAAGGTAAGTGTACCGGAAGGTGCACTTAGAACACCAAGACGTAGCCTTAAATTAAAGCACTCAGCTTACACCTGAGAGATATCTGCTAACATCAGATCGTCTTGAATGCCAAACTCTAGCCCAACCTACATGACCCGGAATAACAAAGCTACTTCCAACACCCAACTAAAGCATTTATTAGTCCCAGTATAGGCGATAGAAAAGACACCATTGGAGCGATAGAGACCACGTACCGTAAGGGAAAGATGAAATAGCAATGAAAACTAAGCTAAAAACAGCAAAGATCAACCCTTGTACCTTTTGCATCATGGTCTAGCAAGAAAAACCAAGCAAAATGAATTTAAGTTTGCCACCCCGAAACCCAAGCGAGCTACTTGCGAGCAGCTATTATGAGCGAACCCGTCTCTGTTGCAAAAGAGTGGGATGACTTGCTAGTAGAGGTGAAAAGCCAATCGAGCTGGGTGATAGCTGGTTGCCTGTGAAATGAATCTTAGTTCACTCTTAATTCTTCTCCAAGGAACCTACAAACCCCAATGAAGCGAATTAAGGGCTATTTAAAGGAGGTACAGCTCCTTTAAAAAAGAATACAATCTCCACGAGCGGATAAACAACAAACCTGCAAAACCTACTGTGGGCCTTTAAGCAGCCATCAACAAAGAGTGCGTTAAAGCTCTGCACCTTAAAAATATAAAAACCACGTGACTCCCTCCCCACTAACGGGCTAACCTATAGAACAATAGGAGAATTAATGCTAGAATGAGTAACCAGGGTCCTCCCTCTTAGACGCAAGCTTACATCAGTACATTATTAACAAGCCACCAATATACGACAAATCAAACAAGCAGAGTATTAAACACTTTGTTAACCCGACATAGGAGCGTCCATTAAGAAAGATTAAAACCTGTAAAAGGAACTAGGCAAACCCGTCAAGGCCCGACTGTTTACCAAAAACATAGCCTTCAGCCAACCCACAGACAAGTATTGAAGGTGATGCCTGCCCGGTGACTATGTTCAACGGCCGCGGTATCCTAACCGTGCAAAGGTAGCGCAATCAATTGTCCCATAAATCGGGACCCGTATGAATGGCTAAACGAGGTCTTAACTGTCTCTTACAGGCAATCGGTGAAATTGATCTCCCTGTGCAAAAGCAGGGATAAACCCATAAGACGAGAAGACCCTGTGGAACTTTAAAAACAGCAACCACCCCAAAATACATACACCCCCACCCCGGGCTTACTTATCCATTGGGACGATGGTCTGCATTTTTTCGGTTGGGGCGACCTTGGAGCAAAACAAAACCTCCAAACATGGGACAACACCTCCAGACTAAGAGCCACTACTCAAAGTGCTAATAGCCACCAGATCCAATATAATTGATCAATGGACCAAGCTACCCCAGGGATAACAGCGCAATCTCCTCCGAGAGTCCATATCGACGGGGAGGTTTACGACCTCGATGTTGGATCAGGACATCCTAGTGGTGCAGCCGCTACTAAGGGTTCGTTTGTTCAACGATTAACAGTCCTACGTGATCTGAGTTCAGACCGGAGTAATCCAGGTCGGTTTCTATCTATGAACAACTCTTCCCAGTACGAAAGGATAGGAAAAGTGGGGCCAATACCACAAGCAAGCCCCCGCCTTAAGTAATGAAACCAACTAAATTACGAAAAGCTATCACACCCACCCACGTCCTAGAAAAGGACAAGCTAGCGTGGCAGAGCTCGGCAAATGCAAAAGGCTTAAGTCCTTTAACTCAGAGGTTCAAATCCTCTCCCTAGCTTACCAACCCCCATATGACCAACTACCCACTTCTAACCAGCCTAATCATAGCCACTTCCTATGCCCTCCCCATTCTAATTGCAGTAGCCTTCCTCACACTAGTAGAACGTAAAATCCTAAGTTACATGCAAGGACGAAAGGGCCCAAATGTCGTAGGCCCATTCGGACTACTACAACCCTTGGCAGACGGGGTGAAACTATTCATCAAAGAACCGATCCGCCCATCAACATCTTCCCCAATCCTATTCACCACAACTCCAATACTAGCCCTTCTCCTAGCGATTTCAATTTGAACCCCACTCCCACTACCATTCTCTCTCGCAGACCTCAACCTAGGCCTACTCTTTCTCCTAGCCATATCTAGCCTAGCCGTATACTCTATTCTATGATCAGGATGAGCCTCCAACTCAAAATATGCCCTAATTGGAGCACTACGAGCAGTAGCCCAAACCATCTCGTATGAAGTCACCCTAGCAATTATCCTACTCTCCATCATCCTACTCAGCGGAAATTACAACCTAAGCACTCTCGCAACCACCCAAGAACCCCTGTACCTTATCTTCTCATGCTGGCCACTAGCCATAATATGATACGTATCCACACTAGCCGAGACAAACCGAGCCCCATTTGACCTTACAGAGGGGGAGTCAGAACTAGTCTCTGGCTTCAACGTGGAATATGCAGCAGGACCATTCGCTTTATTCTTCCTAGCCGAATACGCCAACATCATGCTAATAAACACACTAACTACCATCTTATTCTTCAACCCAAGCTTCCTAAACCCTCCGCAAGAACTATTCCCTGTGATTCTAGCCACAAAAGTCCTCCTACTATCTGCTGGTTTCCTATGAGTCCGTGCTTCATATCCGCGCTTCCGATACGACCAGCTAATACACCTTCTATGAAAAAACTTCCTCCCACTCACACTGGCGATATGCTTGTGACACACCAGCATATCAATCTGTTACGCTGGACTTCCCCCCTACCTAAGAACCATAAAAGGAAATGTGCCTGAACGTCCCAAAGGGTCACTATGATAAAGTGAACATAGAGGTATACCAGCCCTCTCATTTCCTAACTTAGAAAAACAGGAATCGAACCTGCACTAAAGGGATCAAAACCCTCCATACTCCCATTATATTACTTTCTAGTAGGGTCAGCTAACAAAGCTATCGGGCCCATACCCCGAAAATGATGGTTTAACCCCTTCCCCTACTAATGAACCCACAAGCAAAATTAATTTTCGCAATCAGCCTGTTTATAGGGACTGCCATCACAATCTCGAGCAACCACTGAATAATAGCCTGGGCCGGCCTTGAAATCAACACCCTAGCAATCCTGCCACTGATCTCAAAATCCCACCATCCACGAGCCATTGAAGCCGCAACCAAGTACTTCCTTACCCAAGCAACTGCCTCCGCACTAGTCTTATTTTCCAGCATAACCAATGCATGGCACACCGGACAATGGGACATCACCCAACTAACCCATCCAATATCGTGCCTCATCCTAACCTCCGCCCTAGCAATAAAACTAGGACTAGTCCCATTTCATTTCTGATTCCCAGAAGTCCTCCAAGGGTCCCCACTTACCACAGGCCTCCTCCTATCAACAATGATAAAATTACCCCCTATCTCACTGCTATTCATAACATCACCCTCACTAAACCCTACTCTGCTAGCCTGCATAGCAATCATATCTGCCGCTCTGGGAGGATGAATAGGACTAAACCAAACACAAATCCGAAAAATCCTAGCCTTCTCCTCCATCTCCCATCTAGGATGGATAACAATCATTATCTCGTACAACCCTAAACTAACCTTACTTAATTTTTACCTCTACACACTAATAACAATAGCAGTATTCCTAACTTTAAACACAATTAAAGTCTCAAAACTATCAACCCTAATAACTGCATGGACAAAGGTACCAGCACTAAACGCCATACTACTACTAACAATACTCTCTATAGCAGGACTGCCCCCATTAACAGGTTTCCTCCCAAAATGACTTATCATCCAAGAGCTAACTAAACAAGACATAATCCCAATAGCAACTTCAATCTCCCTCCTATCACTCCTAAGCCTATTCTTCTATCTTCGCCTAGCATACTGTGCAACAATCACACTACCCCCACACACCACCAACCACATTAAACAATGACATACTAACAAACCAACCAGCACCTTAATTGCCATCCTAATCACCATATCAACTGCACTCCTACCGGTTTCACCACTAATCACCACTATTATTTAAGAAACTTAGGATCACTTAAACCGAAGGCCTTCAAAGCCTTAAACAAGAGTTAAACCCTCTTAGTTTCTGCTAAGATCCGCAGGATGCTACCCCACATCTCCTGAATGCAACCCAGGTACTTTAATTAAGCTAGGACCTTACAACCCAACTAGGTAGATGGGCTTCGATCCCACAACAATATAGTTAACAGCTACATGCCCTAACCAACAGGCTTCTACCTAAGACTTCGGCGCAATCAATACGCATCTGCGAGTTTGCAACCCGCCGTGAATTTCACCACAAAGCCGATAAGAAGAGGAATTGAACCTCTGTAAAAAGGACTACAGCCTAACGCTTATACACTCAGCCATCTTACCTGTGACATTCATTAACCGATGATTATTCTCAACCAACCACAAAGATATCGGTACCCTATACCTAATTTTCGGCGCATGGGCCGGAATAGTGGGCACCTCACTAAGCCTTCTCATCCGAGCAGAACTAGGCCAACCAGGAGCCCTGCTCGGAGACGACCAAATCTACAACGTGATCGTTACAGCACATGCTTTCGTAATAATCTTCTTTATAGTTATACCAATTATGATCGGGGGCTTCGGCAACTGACTAGTCCCCCTAATAATTGGGGCCCCAGACATAGCATTCCCACGAATGAACAACATAAGCTTCTGACTTCTACCACCCTCTTTCCTCCTTCTCCTGGCTTCCTCCACAGTCGAGGCAGGAGCAGGTACGGGCTGAACAGTGTACCCCCCATTAGCCGGCAACTTAGCCCATGCTGGAGCTTCAGTTGACCTAGCCATCTTCTCCCTTCACCTAGCTGGAATCTCATCAATTCTGGGCGCAATCAACTTTATCACCACAGCAATTAACATAAAACCACCAGCCCTCTCCCAATACCAAACCCCCCTATTTGTCTGATCAGTACTTATCACAGCAGTCCTACTGCTTCTCTCCCTCCCTGTACTCGCTGCCGGAATCACTATACTACTAACCGACCGCAACCTAAATACCACTTTCTTTGACCCGGCAGGAGGAGGAGACCCAGTACTTTATCAACACCTATTCTGATTCTTCGGACACCCTGAAGTCTACATCCTCATTCTACCAGGATTCGGAATCATCTCCCACGTCGTAACCTACTACTCAGGAAAAAAAGAACCTTTCGGTTATATAGGAATGGTATGAGCTATACTTTCCATCGGGTTCCTAGGATTTATCGTTTGGGCCCACCATATATTCACAGTAGGCATGGACGTAGACACCCGAGCATACTTCACATCAGCCACTATAATCATCGCCATCCCAACTGGCATTAAAGTATTCAGCTGACTAGCAACACTCCACGGAGGCATTATCAAATGAGACCCACCCATACTATGGGCCCTAGGATTCATCTTCCTATTCACCATCGGGGGCCTAACAGGGATCGTTTTAGCAAACTCTTCACTAGACATTGCTCTGCACGATACCTACTATGTAGTAGCTCACTTCCACTATGTACTATCAATAGGAGCAGTATTCGCAATTCTAGCCGGATTCACACACTGATTCCCACTATTCACCGGGTACACTCTACATTCCACATGAGCCAAAATCCACTTCGGAGTAATATTTGTAGGCGTTAACCTCACCTTCTTCCCACAACACTTCCTTGGCCTAGCTGGCATGCCACGTCGATACTCAGACTACCCAGACGCCTACACACTATGAAACACCATCTCATCAGTAGGTTCCCTAATCTCTATAACAGCCGTAATCATGCTAGTATTCATCATCTGAGAAGCCTTCGCATCCAAACGCAAAGCTTTCCAACCAGAACTTACAAGCACAAATATCGAATGAATCTACGGTTGCCCACCCCCATTCCACACCTTTGAAGAACCAGCCTTTGTCCAAGTACAAGAAAGGAAGGACTCGAACCCTCATATGTTGGTTTCAAGCCAACCGCATAAAACCACTTATGCTTCTTTCTCATAGAGACGCTAGTAAAACGATTACATAGCCTTGTCAAGGCTATATTGCAGGTGAAAACCCTGTGCGCCTCAAAATATGGCCAACCACTCACAACTTAATTTCCAAGACGCCTCATCACCAATTATAGAAGAACTGATACAATTCCACGACCACGCCATAATAGTGGCCCTAGCCATCTGCAGCTTGGTCCTCTATCTACTGACTCTAATACTAACAGGTAAACTCTCATCAAATACAGTTGATGCACAGGCGATCGAACTAGTATGAACAATCCTACCAGCCATAGTACTAATCACCCTAGCCCTGCCATCCCTGCGCATCCTATACATGATGGATGAAGTCAACC